>NW_022988040.1:0-54942 GCF_902827165.1 Trematomus bernacchii
CATTATATTGTTCTTGGGAGAATGAAAGAAAAGAAACATAAGATGAACAAAAGGAGAAACTGCAGACAAATGGTAACATCCATGATTTGTTGTGCTAAGCTAGGCTACGCCTGGAAGGTGGACCTGGAGAGATTCCCCAGTGAGAGGAACCCCTCCACCTCCCTGTGTTTAATACAATACTGCTGAACCAGCAGAGAGTCGACCCCTTACTGACATGAGAGCCTCCAGTCTGCAGTCTGGACTCTCCAGAAGATCTCTCAGCAGCTCCATTCCTGAATCCTGCAGCATGTTGACACTCAGGTACAGACCTCTCAGATGTGAAGGGTTGGACTTCAGAGCTGAGATCAGAGCAGAACAGCTGATCTCTGACAACCTGCAGCGCTCCAGACTGAATAAAGAAAACATGATGTAACTTTAGAAAGCAACGTTCCTAGAAAGGGCGCTAAAGTCATTTCTGGCCCCGCCTACTTTCATTAGAGCGAAGTGTAAAATAATAGTGTCTTAATGTCTTAAAGCTGCTGAGTCATATACTGCACCTCAAACAACAAATAAATCCAGAGTTACAGTTTCTTTACTTCCTCTACAGAAAAAAGGACAGTGAAAGAAACTCAGAAATCTCAGTTTCAGATGAAGCCTGCTGCAGACCAACCGGACATCCAAGGAGATAATAAGGTTCTCTAAGGTTTAATAATCGGTGATAATCGGTGATAAGAAGATGCAATTACAGTATGTATACAGATTTCATTGATCATGAGAAATGTGAATAAAAATAGCTCACAGTTTAGATTGTTTAGATTTCAAAATAAGGATTGCATTATCTGTAAATAAATCCCATAAAACAATACATCATTACAAATAACATGAAAGGAACAATGTGAACTTGGTTCAGGCGGCATCCAACTATTCAGGTCACTCACAATAACTTGTCGTGTAAAGGTCATCGCTTTCAGCAAGCCACAGTTGGTATAGTTAAAATAATCCTTGTAGCAATTCACTCTCAACACTGCACTCTGCTTCCAGTCAATTAGCCTTCAACTGAGTCCAGCAAAAGCTTCACATGGATAGTTTGCCGCCCACTCATGGCTTCTGTACATTTGCACTCTTCTCTTTGTTACAGTAATCATACGGGAACAAAATATATTTCTAAAACATGCTTTGAGGAAAAAGATCAGTTGTTTCCTTGCTTGGAGCATAAGTTAAATGCATTTAAAAGTGGTAGTGGTGGTCTAATGGATAGTGAGGTGGGCTGAAGATCGGTAAGGCACTTAGCCCTCAGTCACTCCAGGGGGAATGTCTTGGTCATTGTAAGTCGCTTTGGATAAAAGCGTCAGCTAAATGCAGTGGCGAGCCGTGAGCTTTATACCTAGGCCCTCTGACCCCCACCCCTTCCCCTCGAAAAAAAAAAAAAAAGAGTTATTACGACACAGCGTATACTTCAGCGGAATATCAAAACAACGGCCCAGGGTGCAAAACGCATCAATGACAGCGACCCTCTACCACACAAAACAACACCTGTGAACCCAATTTGTGTTCTTTGACATTGAAAATGATATTGCATTGTGTTTGTTACTTTCGTTGCAGTTGTAATTTGGCATGCTTTTATTTTGAAGGCGAGTTCACGCTGTTGACAGGAAGTTGTTGTTGCTATGGAAACAAGAAAAGTTTCACAGCGGGCGGAACTTGTCATCTAGTCCGCGATAATAAAACCCACCCATTTAGAGGGAAGATATGATTGGTCAATTGTACTGTCCTTTGACATTACTCTCTCGTTCAGTTACTATAGCGGGCCCTCTGTGAATCGCAGAGAGGGCCAGGTGAGCTTCTTTCATGTAACCCACATTCAAACAGAGACTGAACAGGCAGATTCGAAGGATTTATTTATTTGGAAATGTTATTTTATTAAATCAAGTTTTTTTTCGGTAAAACTAATGAAAAATATAACAAAAATAATATTAAAAAAATATATATTTAATTTTTTTTTTTCTTTTTTAATGTTTTTAAATATTATTTTTGGGAATATCTTAGGCCCTCACAGAGGGCCTAGAGGGCCCTGACGGCTCGCCACTGGCTAAATGAAATGTAATGTAATGTAATGAGTCAAAGATGGATTCCCCAATAACTACTCGAAGCAGCCAACCGATGTTCTGTAACAGACAGAAGTAACTGTGGATTGAGTGGAGCTGGCTATTTTGAGGTATGGCCTCCTGAGGGGAGAGTGCTGTCCGGCTGGAGCAAGTTGGCCCTCGATAATGTTTTGTCTGATGGTCTGTCTTCTCAGGGTATTGTGGGCGCTCCATGCTGCCCTAAATGCATTTGCTGCAGGGAACATTCGGGGCTGTTTGGACGAAGATTGTGAGAAATCAATCTCCAAGTTTGCTGATGCTTCTGGGCAGAAGGTGACGAGATAATGTACGACTGTCTCTATATAGTTATCAAGTGCATTATCTTTTTTTTGTGTTGCCTAAATCCACGTTTCTCTTGTTTGAACTTTATAATGACACGCCAATGTTTCGGCAGATACCTGGATAATGCCTACAATCATATATTTAATTTATGTTATATACAATCAGAATCATTTAATAATAATAAATAATATCTCTAAGGTTTAATAATCGGTTTCAGAGCTCAAAATGGTTTTAATGTCAGCAATGATGTGGAAAACCCCCTCTCCCACTCCGGCCTCCCTCTACCTGCTCCCTCCTCCAGCTCACCTGTGGGAAATCCTTTCCCCCATGAACAAAGAAGCTGGCTGGCCTCATGCAACTCCTGAGAACCAATCGTTTGAGTAAATAATCAGTACGTGTTCCTTTCCTTTGTATTGTATGTTCATAGCAGCTCCAGTAGTTTACCTCCCTATTTTCTGTACCGTTTAGATTTGGTTACTTTATTTCTACATTACATATAATAATGTAGAAAGATAACTGCTTTGCTGGAGTATCATTTGAAGTATGAATGTTATGTTTGAACTAACTAAGATGTGTTGTACTTTCCTACCAGATCAACCAGACAACAATTAAGACAAACAAGAATCAACAAATTACAATGAAACAATGATCTGGAACTCCTGCCTCCATGTGCTCATCTTTAAATCCACTGCGTTGACTGTTTAGTCCTTGAACCAACCACCCTCACCACCCTCCATATTCTTCAAAGGATGTAGATTCAAAACAATTGATAAGCTCAAACTCTCTGCAGCAGTTTTTCTCAGCAACATCTTTGACCTCCTTCATCTCCCTCACAGCTCATCAGTACTGACAGCATCTTCACTGACTCATGGAGCACAGTGAGAGTGAAGGCTGAAAGGATATCTCACATGAGAGCGGTTTGGACTTCAGAGTCACACATTTACTTTCTCTGCTTTTTGTTTGGTCTTTAAAATACTCAGCCATTTAGAAAGAATATAAAATAATGTAAATGTCTTTGAACTCTTAGTACTAAACTCTGGAATTAGAAATAATATAAATGTTAAATAAATAGAAATCCACATGAACTACAGCCAGTGATCTGACCTGAGAGTCTCCAGTTTACAGTTTGGACTCTTTAGTCCAGAACTCAGCATCTCCACTCCTGAATCCTGCAGCTTGTTGGCACTCAGGTCCAGCTTTCTCAGAGGGGAGGGGTCGCACTTCAGAGCGGAGGCCACGACTTCACAGTCAGAGTCTGAGATTCCACAGTTAGGAAATCTGCAATGACACATATATTACAGCATGTTATTATAAAACAAGGGGAAACATTACATTTACTTCATGCATTTGTTGAAAAAACATTTTGAATATAATGTTTTGAATAATAATAATGTTAGTAATTAATATTTTATTGAGTTTGCTGTAAGCCTTTTCAGTGTGATCTGATCCCATGTTTGTCCCGTCGGACCTACCTTCTGCTGTCAGTGAACAGAAATTAAACAAATCGACAATATAAGAGATGTACATAATGAAAAGTTAATATATTTGGATGTGCATGACACTGAATGCATCATGTGTTGGCTTCTCAAAGCGTCTAAGAATGTATAATGCACACAAACATATTGAACAAACCAATAAGTTTACATTATTTTCAACAAAGCACCATGAAAAAGATGTTATCTGTGTATCAGCGTTAAAACACAATCTGACCTCTGTTCTTGGTGGGATTATGTAGGTCTTGTTTTAAAAAGAGTCAACATAAATCAGATATTACTCTGTGTCTGATTTAACTATTAAGAAACTGCAGTAATGTAATAATAACTTTACTGCATTCACTGATATCTGTGAAATACTGCTGTATGTTGTGATCACATGTTGCTGTGATAAATCATAAGTCCTTAAGAAAAATGAAGAAAATAAAAAACTGAAACATTTTTAATTATTAGAATAATTACATTTATCTTTCACAGTATTTGAAACAGCAAAAAGTTGAATAGTGTTTATTCGAAAACTAAACTTAATATCTACATTAGTTTATAAAGTTAATCACATCTGGACTCACATAGCCTCGCTGCAGTCCATCAAATCTGGAATCACTCTCTGTCGTCCCTCCTCTGATGTTCCGTACTTCTCGTGGTCCAACTCATCCAGAACCTCCTCTGACATCTGCAGCATGTAGGCCAGAGAAGACAAGTAGATCTCTGATGGGTTCTCTGACTTCAGGAACTCTGTGATCTCCTGATGGACTGAGTGGTCCTTCATCTCTGTCAGACAGTGGAAGATGTTGATGCTCCTGTCAAGAGAGATTTCATCACTGTGCATCTTCTTCAGGTTGTTGATGGCTCTCTGGATGGTTTCTGGACTGTTGTCTGTGCGACCCAGCAGGCCTCCTAAGAGTCTCTGGTTGGACTCCAGAGAGAGGCCGTGGAGAAAGCGGACAAACAGGTCCAAGTGGCCATTTTCACTTCTGAGGGATTTCTTCATGGCTCCCTCCAGGAAGACATCCAGGGATGGGTAATCCTGATACCTGTTATACCTGTTGCTATAGTCTCCCTGCAGGAAGTCCTTCAGTACTTTTTTTTTCCTGTTGGTGTAACAGTGCAACATGTAGACTGCAGCCAGGAACTCCTGAATGCTCAGATGAACAAAGCAGTAGACTGTTTGCTTGAAGATCACTCTCTCTCTTTTGAAGATCTGTGTACAAACTCCTGAGTGCACCAAGGCCTCGGTGGTATCAAGACCACAGCGCTCCAGGTCTTCTTGGTAGAACATGATGTCTCCTTTCTCCAGATGTTCAAACGCCAGCCTCCCCAGCTTCAGAAGAACCTCCCTGTCAGCCTTCGTCAGCTTCTGTGGACTCGTCTCATGTCCCTCACCATACTTCTGCTTCTTCCTCTTTGTCAGGACCAGCAGGAAGTGGGAGTACATGTCAGTGAGGGTCTTGGGCAGCTGTCCTCTCTGGTCTGTAGTCAACATGTGGTCCAGAACTGCAGCAGTGATCCAGCAGAAGACTGGGATCAGACACATGATGTGGAGGCTCCTGGAGCTCTTGATGTGAGAGATGATTCTGCTGGACAGGTCTTCATCACTCGATCTCCTCCTGAAGTACTCCTCCTTCTGGGCGTCAGTGAAGCCTCGTACTTCTGTTACCCTGTCCACACACTCAGGAGGGATCTGATTGGACGCTGCAGGTCGGGAAGTTATCCAGACAAGAGCCGATGGAAGCAGCTTCCCCCTGATGAGGTTTGTCAGCAGCACGTTGACCGAGGACTGCTGTGAGACATCAGACACAACCTCATTGTTTCTGAAGTCCAGAGAAAGTCTGCTTTCATCCAGGCCGTCAAAGATGAGCAGCACTTTGCAGACAGCCAGCTGCTCTGCTGTGACCTTCTGTAAGGTTGGATGGAAAACATGGAGCAGCCTGAGAAGACTGTACTGCTCACCTTTGATCAGGTTCAGCTCCCTGAAGGAGAGCGGGATCACCAGACTGACATCTTGGTTTTCCAAACCCTCGGCCCAGTCCAGAGTGAACTTCTGCACTGAGAAGGTTTTTCCAACTCCAGCGACTCCGTTGGTCAGGACCGCTCTGATGAGAGGTTGGTCAGGTAAGGCTTTAAAGATGTCCTGGCACTTGATTGGAGTTTCATGGAGGGGCTTCTTCTGGGAAGCTGTCTCCAGCTGCCTCACCTCATGTTGGGTATTAACCTCTTCACTCAGGCCTTGTGTGATGTAGAGCTCAGTGAAGATCCTGTTCAGGAGGGTTTCACTTGTATCAGTTCCTTCAGTCACATGTTCACATCTCCTCCTCAGACTGATCCGATGTTCATCTAAAACCTCCTGCAGACCACTATCTGCTGAAGGAGAAGGAAACGTGTGAGTAATAAATAAAACAAATAAATAAAAGGGTTCAGAATGAATGTCTTTGCTGTAACAAATGAACCAGGAAGAATCCTGTTTTCAGACATGAAGACCCCAGCAGACAGATATTTAGACTTACTTCGTACAGTGCTGGTCTCACTGTCTCTCTGCACTCCAGCTCTTGTTCTGGATGTGTTCCTCTTCCCTCTGTTGAGATGAACACATCCTTTATAGCGCAGGTATATGTACATAATAAAAACATCTTCCTGTCTGGATTCATAACATAATTCAAAGTTGGACACAGCAAGTTCATCGTATATAGCAACTCACACGTCATCAAAATTAGGGCTGGGCGATATGGCCTAAAAATAATATTGCAATATGTTTAACCTGTATCGCGATAAACACAATATAAATTGAGATATTTAGAAATCCCGTTCCATACCCAACACACCAGTATGAGGATTGTTACATTAAGACATTAAGGGCTATTCATGATCATTTGCATCTCGTCTTCATCTATTGTACATCGTGGATCACGTCGGAACTTTCAAAACACCAAACACAGTAGCCACACAAATACTCGCTCAGTCTGGTCCACAAAGCCCTGCTCCTCCTCGGGAATAATGCTGAACCAGACGGGCTCGGAGGTAAAGACGGGTAAGGGTGTTTGCGGACGCAAAGGACAGCCATAGACTGTAGAGGACAGCCCGCTAGGGGAAGCAGTGAGGTCTGTTGTGTGTACCATACAGAGTCTATGGTTCATACACATACATTCAAAACACTGAATTAATATGAGGTACTGTAAAGCTCTGGCTGCTGATGTTTTCCTTTACTGATTCAACGTCAGCACGTCAGCACGTCAGCACGTCAGCACGTCAGCACGTCAGCACGTCAGCACGTCAGTGACGACAGTAGCAGAATCTCAACACTGACAGGTTTGTGCGTCAGAGCGTCACACAAATATCTCGATCAAGTTGACATTTTCAAGTTGCGGCTATACGCGGGTACAGGGCCGGCTCGTAGCATAGGCAGTATAGGCGAATCCACCCGCAAATAAGGTGGGAAGAAAAAAAGAATTTCAAAATGTTGTCTCCATCCTCGGCTCTGTGTGCGTGTGGCACAGCACATTTTGTGTGAGCGAGCGAGACAGAGAGAGGGCACTGGTTACAGGGATTGTTGTTAGCATCCATAGACTGGATATCCAGGGGTGCACATCACTTTTTTAGTGAGTGACTCAGATGAGTACCAGGAGACAGCGTTTGGTACTCACCCCACACGTAGCGTGGTTTTAATAAGTGCAGTCTTCCTCACTATCCTCCTCAGTGTCTCCTTCACTGTCCTCTAGTTCCTCTTCTTGCATGGTAGATGATGAAGATGCTGCAGATGCACCTCCCTGTCCCTGTTTAAGCCTCAGATTTGCATTCTCCAAAACTTGTTGGCAAAACTGTGAAGTCCTTGCATTTCCTGAGGCCAAGTTGAAGGATCAACTACTAAGAAATGAGCACATGACTTGAAGTCATATCTGATTTCAGATGTGGGAAGTAACTAAGTACACTTATTCAAGTACTGTACTTTGGTACAATTTTGAGATACTTGTACTTTATTTGAGTATTTCTATTTTATGCTACTTTGTACTTCTACTCCACCACATTTATGTAATACCTTTAGTTACTTGACAGATCTGGATTAATGATGTGAAATATAATCAAGTCTTAAATCAGACTTTAGTTACACCTGGAGTCAATTCAGAACTCGGAAGCTGCACAGCATCGAACCGCAAGACCCTGCAGCGCATCGTGAACACAGCTGAGAGGAACATTGATGCCTCACTCCCATCCCTCCTGGACATCTACAACACCCTCCTCACCCGCAAAGCACTCAGCATTGCTGGTGACCCCACCCATCCCTCCACCTGCCTCTTCACCCTCCTTCCTTCAGGGAGGATGCTCCGCAGCCTGAGGTCGAGCACCACCCGACTAAAACACGTTTCTTCCCACCAGGCTGTCATGAGGCTGAACTCTCCCCCCTCCCCCCACTGGACTATAAGTCCCACACACACAGACACTCAAATCCAGCACCAGACACTTTCTTTTTTACACTGCTATGGACAATTTTGCACTAATGTACATTTCCCAAAGATATTGAAGTGACTGTTATCTTGTATATATTGATTGTTGGGTTTTTATTTAGGTCTTAATGTGTGCATATGTATACATGTGTCTTTTGATTGTGTGTATATATATATATATATATATATATATATATATATATATATAGGTTTATAAAACGGACAAGTAAAATCAAGCAATCTGATTGGTTCTTAGCCGTGGTATACTGAGCGTATACCACGGGTAGAATTGTAAGTTACTTTTCACAACAAGTCAGTATCCCTCCGCGTCTGAGATAAACAGTATACAGTTGGGCTGAACCACGCCCCTTAGCTGTGATATAATGAGCATATACCACGGCCTGTCGTGAGCTATTGCTTAAATATACATATTTGCATACATATTTTTATATATTTGTTTTTATATTCGGGATTGTGGGAAACGGTATTTCGATCTCTCTGTACACACAAACTGGGTCAAACATAAAGTTGAGTTTGAGTTCACAGGAGAAACAGACTCTCACTTTGTTTCTGAGGGTCCAGGTTGATCCCTGAAGTCCAGAGGTCTGCCTGTAGACCGGTCACTCTTCAGAGACAGACAGCTGGGGACTGGAGACTCTGCTCTCCGTCTGCAGACACAGAAAATGTTTTACACACATCATTGGATTTTGAAAAGAGCAGCTGAACCTGATTAAAGATTTTTGGACTTGCTCTGAACTTTCTGTTTTTGAGTCATGCTTGCAGGTTTCAGTCTTTACAATTCATTTGTGAGGATCAATAGTTTGACATGTTTGTATTTTATTCACTTAACTTAACACAAAGTCCTACATTCCGAGTGTGATTTCACTAAAGTAGTTTATTTTCTGTCGCTGATGAAGCCAAGGAACCAAGGAAGAAGATCTTCTTTACTTTTCTCTACTGTGTTTCTTTACTGTATGCTTCTCCCTGAGTGTTTAGATAGTTTACATCAGTCTCAGTGATCTCAAACTTATTGGACACCATTAAAACCCTTTAACTGCCGGACCAAGAAAAAAGCTATGGAAAGATTATTTGTTTGCATTTTTCTATCAAATGGGCCACAAACAATTTTAATTTTTTTTACTGACCACACAGTTTTGTTTTTATGAGCCTCTACCAACTGGTCAAGCTGGCCTTTTATGGTAAAAGTGCATTTTCAACAATCATCATATACAGTACAGTATTTGTATGCATCAAACTCAAATAAAACACAAACTGAAATACATTTGTTTCTTTTATGGAAAATGAGCAATATATACAACCAGATATATTCATAAAAGATAATAAATTATAATTGTAAAAAAAAAGAAATGGAAAAAAGTAATGTTAAGGGTTTTTCATAATAAAAGAAAGACTTGCTCATCTTACTGTATATGCTGAATTGGCCTAATAAGAAACCACTGGCTTAACAGCAAATGTCTACATCCTGTGTTGGCCTAACTTGCTCATCTGTGTGCAACTTTGGGCTGAATGCCATGCATGAAAGGTGCTATATCAATTATTATCACTCTTTCACTCTGAGACTCATAAGGCAGTACTAGATTTAGTAATATTACCATGAATCTAGCTATTTATTTACCATATTTTATTGGAAAACATCTCTGAAACTCTGTAAAAAGTAATATTGCTAGTTTACCATAAAAAGCTAATTTGACCGGTTGGTTGAGCATATTTTCCAAAAAATAATTACACCCTTGTTAAAACTTTTTTTGTGCATCAAGTTATCTAAATATGTTCAGTAAGTGCTCTGACACTAAAATATGTCAAAATTGATATGGTTACCTTACAAAAGTTGACCAAAAAGAGTGATTTCTTCAGCAGTGATTTTTAGCATGCCAACTTCCTCAGTGGAAGCTAGCTGAAGGGCTTTCTGTTCAAACCACAATGACATCTAGAGGTTGTTTTGTGCATAACACGTCAACCAGAAGGTAGAGCTGGCTGAATCAGATGGAGTTACACTTCTTTTTTTTTTTTTCAACAAGATATGAAGATACAAAATGTGCTCTACCAAATGGTGGCGCTGGCAGTTAAAGGGTTAACAACATCCTGCCCACCAAGTTCTTACTCTTGTTATTTTCCATCTGAAAAAAATCTATTCAAAAAGATGTTTCTGACCCACGCCACGCGGGTTTAACTTTCTTCTTCTTTGTTTCTGTACTGCGCTCATGTAGTTACGAAATAACAGTTTAGATGATCAGATAACATAAACACTGAATCCTCTTCAGGTCAGTTCACAGGAGAAACAGACTCTCACTTTGTTTCTGAGGGTCCAGGTCGATCCCTGAAGTCCAGAAATGTGCCTTTAGACCCGTCACTCTTCAGAGACAGAGAGCTGGGGACGGAAGATGTGTCCTCCTTCTCATCTTTTGAATCACTCATCTTCTCCAGTCTGACAGATACACCAGTAACACTGTGCGCACGCACACACACACACACACACACACACACACACACACACACACACACACACACACACCACACACACACACACACACACACACACACACACACACACACACCACACACACACACACACACACACACACACACCACACACACACACACACACACACTCAACCACACACACACACACCACACACACACACACCACACACACACACACACACACACACACACACACACACACACACACACACACACACACACACACACACACACAACACACAACACACACACACACACACACACACACACACACAACACACACACACACACACACACACACACACAACCACACACACACACACACTCATTGAATAAAAAACATCATAATGACAAACTTTGGTTTCAAAACAACACATAAGTCAGACTTCTCACAGGTTGCTCATGTAACTATCATAGGAGGCTGTGGCTCAGTGAGGGAGTGCGCTGAACTTCTGATTACTGCAGTCAGCATGTTGTGGGTTTGCCCACATACTGTCACTTTGGATAAAAGCAGAGATTGCAAAAGTACACACACCTTTACTCAAGTGGAAGTACAGATACTCGTGTTTAAAAATACTCTGGTAAAAGTAGAAGTACTGACTAAACTTCTTTACTCCCCGTTAGTATATGTTGGTAGTGCGTGAGGCCATATGTACAGATATGTACATGGGACATGAAAACAGTGCATCTCATATTGACAAAAATAAACCTCGCTAACCGAGTTTTCCAAATCACTCTAAAAATAAGCCGTTGTGATACACGTGTAGACAACATCTGCAGAATCATAAATGATCATTACATTGGGGTCATTAAACCATTATTTCGCTAAGATAAAAAACATTAAAGTTTTGGATTTTAGTGTAATTCACAAATGTTCCACCAGATGGTGCCACACACACCCAGGGGGAAAAGATGATATATTAACCCAGTAATAAGTGGGCAAAATATGGGTACATTAGTGTTTAAAGTCGGGGGAACTGTTTTAATTCAGGACCACGGTGAAAAGATAACACATTTACCCAGAAATAATTGCCTGAATCATGGGTATATTAGTGTTTAAAGCCGTGGGAAATGTTTTAATTCAACAGGAGAGGGTAATTCAATTGTTACCCAGGGAACAGGGCTGCAAACATGGCTACATGAGTGTTAAAATGCTGTCAAACTGTTTTAATTCAGTCACAATTGTCGTTTTTAGACGGTGTACATTGGACTCAATAAACATACAGAGTTATGGACATAAATGTGTCAGTATAGACGGGATAATGTACATATTAATAATATTTAATTAGTTAAATGTACAATGAGCTAAAAACAGCAGAATCACTGCTGTTAGTAGGGTCTCAGAGACCCATAGACCCAGAGACCCAGGGTACAGCACCTCACTACCTTACCCAGAAAACAGGGCTCTGATCAGGGCTAAAGTAATGTTGTAAACTGGTGAATCTGTTTAAATGCAGGCAGCAGAGTCACTGCTTTTAGCAGGGTCTCAGAGACCCATTGACCCAGAGACCCAGGGTACAGCACCTCACTGTCTTACCCAGAAAACAGGGCTCTGATCAGGGCTAAAGTAATGTTATAAACTGGTGAATCTGTTTAAATGCAGGCAGCAGACTCACTGCTTTTAGCAGGGTCTCAGAGACCCATAGACCCAGAGACCCAGGGTACAGTACCTCGCTGTCTTACCAGTGTGAGAAAAAGTTTTTAGAGAGTACTTGTCCATGGACAAGTGAGTTTGGCAATTTACTTGTCCGAATACATTTTTCACTTGTCCAGAATGGACAAAAATTGGGGCCACTGGAATCTTCTTCTTCGCCATCGTATTTTACATTTTCCCACGGTTTTTACGACACCGCTAACGTAAGTGAGCGGTAAGATTTGACTGCATCACACATAGGGTTGGGTATCGTTTGGATTTGAACGATTACGGTTCTGCTTTTCGATTCCGGTTATTTTCGGTTCTCGATTCCGGTTCTTTGAGAGGGTAAAAATAAGTCCCATGACAAACTGGGAGAAAAATATATTTATGAAAACATTAAGTCAAATCTGTATTCCTATTTACAAATCACTTCATACTGTTGAATTTCGTTACGGTTATTGAATAAAATTATATAAAAATAATCTCTGCATTGTTTAGTTAGTTCTAAGTGGTGCAGTTTGAGAATGTACAATTGGCCCAGTCTCCTCTGATGTTACACTGCAACCTGCCTGTGAGACAGAGTCCAACCACACATGTCCAACACATAGGCCTAATAATAATGATACATTATATTTATAGCCTATAGGCCTAGCGCTTTTCTACAACTCAAAGACGCTTGCATGCTTACACATGTTCTGCAATACACATGCTGCAGCTGCTCACTGTTTGCAAAAGTAAATAAATAGTATTTTCATTTCAATAATGTACTTTCTATACCCTGCTTCATAAACAATACTGACATCCCTGTGCTCCTCGAGTCTGGGGGTCCGGGGATGTGAGGACAGCGCGAGGACACAGACAGGGAGGCTGCTTTACTTCATAAAGGAAATGGCGTCAATATTAACAACATAGGAGCTAAAACGCTTAATAACCTTCATTACGTGTTAGAGAAAGAACATAAGAAAGTTTGACAAATATGAGGCTGTTAAACGGGCAGCGGGTCCGCTGTGAGTAGAAAGAGAGAGAGAGAGACACTGAACTGCACCGTGCAGCGATCAGATGATCCGGAGCATAGAGAGAGAGAGCTGCGGTCCGCGGGGCTCCGCCTCCTGTCCTCACAACTCTTATTAATCACGGTACCGGACAATTGTTATTTGTTCCTACTCGGAACCGAGTTTTGCTTCCCAACCCTGCCACTGTGCTACACTTCCCGCCCCCCCCCGCCCCCGTCTAACAGTACAGAAAGCGGCGAGATGCATTTCCTTAGGAATCGACAAGCAGAACCGAAACTAACATTTCTAAACGAACAATGGCGGACACGGACAATTTGCGAACGAGTTCTGCCTTTTGAAAACTGAATTTATCTATAATTTGTTAATAAATGAGGGCGAAAAACGTCACTTGTCCACCGGACAAGTCAATTGAAAGATCTACTTGTCCGATATTGTAAATAACACGTCCCGGACGGTGGGACGTGTGCTTTTTCGCACACTGCTTACCCAGAAAACAGGGCTCTGATCAGGGCTAAAGTAATGTTATAAACTGGTGAATCTGTTTAAATGCAGGCAGCAGAGTCACTGCTTTTAGCAGGGTCTCAGAGACCCATTGACCCAGAGACCCAGGGTACAGCACCTCGCTGTCTTACCCAGAAAACAGGGCTCTGATCAGGGCTAAAGTAATGTTATAAACTGGTGAATCTGTTTAAATGCAGGCAGCAGACTCACTGCTTTTAGCAGGGTCTCAGAGACCCATAGACCCAGAGACCCAGGGTACAGTACCTCGCTGTCTTACCCAGAAAACAGGGCTCTGATCAGGGCTAAAGTAATGTTATAAACTGGTGAATCTGTTTAAATGCAGGAGACCTCCAGCATGAGTCCCTAACAGTGGCACTCCTCCATAACCTTGCACACCATGAGTCCCCGGGCCCCCGCAGTTAAGCACTCCCCCACGGACTAAACCCAGATATTCACACCCTCCAGAATCTCGTGCCCCTGGTAAGACTAACAAGGGGTGGATTTTGTGGTGGTCTACCGTCCGCCCTTAAGCATCCAACTGCGGACTCCTGACACTCAGACACTTTTCATATTTGTAGGTTACCAGTCCCACGCTTGTCTGGCAGTTATGCACATGGGGTTTTGTCCAAGGCAGTGTGCTTAAGTCAGGGGGCCCGGGGACTCAAGGTGCGCATGGCAGGCCGCCTATGAGCGGCCAAAATGTTTTAATTAACTCGTTATTGTCGTTTTTAGACAGTGTACATTGGACGACATAAACATACGGAGTTATGGACATAAACGTGTCAGTATAGACAGAACAATGTACATATTAATCATATTTAATTTATTAAATGTACAATAAACTAAAAACAGCAGAATCACTGCTTTAAGCAGCATATCACACGTCCAGGCAGACATACACACACCCAGGGGGGGAAAGAGAACACATTGACCCAGGAATAAGTGCTCAAAACGTGGGTAAAAGTGTGTTAAAAGGTCGGGGAACATGTTTCAAATGACAGCAGACTGCTGCTTGTTTGCAGGCTGACACAGTTCACTTGTCTCACACACACACCCAGGGGGGAAAAGTGAACACATTGACCCATGAATAAGTGTCTGAATCATGGGCACATTAGTGTTTAAAGTCGGGGGAACTGTTTTAATTCAGGACCAGGGTGAAAAGATAACACATTGACCCATGAATAAGTGTCTGAATCATGGGCACATTAGTGTTTAAAGTCGGGGGAACTGTTTTAATTCAGGACCAGGGTGAAAAGATAACACATTTACCCCGCTAAAGTGTTCAAAACATGGGTATATTAGTGCTCAAACTCGATGAAACTGTTTTAATTGCGGAGGTTTTACGTTTTGGTTCACTCGTCTCACACACCCAGAGTGTTAACAACATTTTTTACAAATTTTATAAATTAGTCTAGAGCTCCATCTATTGTAATTTGAGTGTATTACACGTCTGTCCATGGAACGCGAGTTGTGCGCCATTTGAGTGGAGTAAACTGATAGGCAGCTGGAGTAACATGTACATTGAGACGCATTGGGACATATCATCGTCACTTTCAATGTTAACCTTGTACATAGGAGGCACAATATGCTTACTCAAGTAAAAGTAAAGAAGTAAGGGCTTTGAAATGTACTTCAGTAAAAAGTACCCATAACTAGCAGCTGTTTTAAAGAGTACCTGACCTCCCTTTATATTAATAGAACAATAATGTCATTGTTAGCTAATGAATGTTTCCATGCTGAACAACGGCAACATGACAACGTTTTCATTGGTCCCTCTTCTTTAGAGAAGACCAGGAAATGATGGATACACGGATCGTGTTCAAATCAATAGGCACGCAATGACTCTAAATAATAATGATCACGCCACCAAACACACATTCAAACTAAAGGAACCAGCCTGTTTGGAAAATGTAAGAAGAAGAAAGTTCAGGTATTTGTGTTAAAAATGTAAGAAGTCAAAGTAAAAAGTCGTCAGAAAAATAATCTGAGACCTGTGTATACCTTCAGACAGCCTCCAAGTGAAGCACGCGCAGTTTACTCACAGTTTGAAAGCAGCGTGGAGAAGTCTTCAGCTGTGGAGCTGTGATCCGCTCAGGTTAAACTGTGATACGACTTCTGTGGCTATCTACCAGCGATCATGTTTAATATTAAAGACTACACACATGTATCCCTTATCAAAATGGTATTCTGCACTTTGCAGCACTTTTCCAGATAAGATGTGACTGTTTACTTGGTTAACTTTTGTTATGCATCGATACAGCGACACCAAATGACAAGGGTACTCACATACGTTGAGAACTAGAAACACAAATCACTTTTTCACACTGTTGTGAACATGTGTTATGCTTTTATCTTTGTGGTCTTTGTTCTCATATGTTTGATCTATTTCTGTGTAACTTGGTAATATTCATATTAATTCCTTGTTATTGTTGTCTTTCCATCTGTCGGTGATGATTATAACTACATAACGAAACACATGGCCTGATTTGCATATTTGAACTTAATGTGTGCACTGGAATACATTTATATGTGAAATGACCACTTATCACAACATAATGTGGACTGGCAGGCTGATAAACTAGGATATCTGATCTCGGTGGGTCTTAATGAGGCTTGATACAGACCTCAGTCAGTATACTATTTATAAGCAAATGCCTACTATAATATTTATATTATATGGCTTAAAGTATACATAAATTCGCTCACATTATAAATGATGGTTGGGTTGCATTTTTCTGAATCTTTTAACAATGTTAATGTGTGAAATTCAGCTGTGATGAATGAAGATGTCGTATTGATCCGTGGCTCACTCATAACGCGCAGGACTCGAGTGATTTTTGCTGTTGGGACTCGGGTTTGAGTCCAGCATGAACTTTTTAGTTATTTTCATTTCGATGGACACTGAATTATATTTTTGAATAGAGGATTGGATTGGATTAGTTTTGTGTCATAAAGATAAAGCAACACTTTCTCAGAATCAAGCAAAACTAAGAGTTTAAGAGAAAAAACAACCGAGTCAAGCAAAATAAATTAAAACAATAAAACTATAAGTTGAAAACAAATCATTTGTGTAATCATGTCAACTATATGTCTTTTTTCTTTGTTTTAACATATTTTTGTTTGCAGTTCTCTTTCCTTCTTTCTCAATGATCAGACCTTTGCTCTCGCTGCAGCTCTCTCGTTTGCGCTAGTGATGTGTCGGTCGCGAACGAGCCGATTATTTTGAACGGCTCTTTGTACGAACGAAGGGAACCGAGTCGTACTTGGTGAGAGCCGTTCTTTTTATCGTTCAATCGTTGGTCCGCACTCACTGCCTGTCAAAATCCACTCGCCTTTTAAAAAGCTTGATTTTGTTCCCCAAACGTATTCTGTGAAGACCCGCCCCTACTCTGATTGGTAGGTTTCAGCACGAGGAGTGAGATGGGGTGGGTCTTAAGGGAATACGCGAGAGAGAGAAGTCATAACAAGTGGTAGCCTAAAGCAGAGCCGGCCCGACCCATTAAGTGACATAAGCGGCCACTAAGGGCCCCCTAGCAAAAAAAAATTAAAAAGAAAATGAATTATTTATTTTTTTATCTCAGTACACCGTCGCCGTGATAAGTATGTTTAATTAATCTTGTTAATATGCCTAGATTGCCTACTCTCAAAGTCATGTATTATATTATTGAGCCAATCATATAATACATTAACCGTGCTTTACCTGAACCTCATCATGAGAGAACGGCAGGATTGTAATTTCCCGTGTTCAGTGAATGCAACAGACGCAAGACACCAGACCAACCAGAGAGTTGAATGGAAATAAACATCTGTCTTATTGGCTGACAGGTACCTATCCTGTGAGCTGTGACAATGTTTAAAATAAACTGTCAGTCTTAGACTCAGAGTTTTTGAAGATGGACATAAGAACAATTTTTCTTAAAAAAGACGACAATTCTCAAGTGGTGGCTCACACAACAACCCCAGAGCCAGCACTTGAGCCAGGAGAAATTACAGCTACGTTGATGTTACTTTGAATTGCGGGGGTAAGCTAAACCGTTAGCAAGTAGCTATAGCTAGCCAGATATATTAAATAAACACTTTGTCATTCAATCTAAATGTAATGTTTATTAGCATTACCTGGTGATTTCAAAGAAAGCTCTCTGGGAAATGTTGACTTACTGTTCGACATGAAGCTAGAAGCTACCTTACAGTACACAGTTGATCCTGAGTCCTGTCAGTTAAAGTGTTTCATAGTTAGCTTAGCTAAGCATCAACCTAGCACTGAAATATATGGATGTTATGTGACAGTATTTCTGAGAAAAAGTCAGCTGAAATGGTGGCATAGTTGCCACTGCTTTACGTGTCGACAGCATGTTTGAACGTATTTGCAGCAGTAAATGTGGCTGTTTGGCCACTGACGTTGCCATAACAACACCTGAATGTAAATGTGCAACCTCTTTTTGTGACAGATTCTTGCATGAAATTATAATTCTTCTGAATGATATTCCTATTGACAGTTAGTTTTTATGTGAACATTATGAGATGGACAGCCAGAGAGAATAAATGAAAAACAGTTATGAAATACTATATGACAAAACAAGAATACAGTTTAAAAGGGGAGTGATTTGTAAAATATCCATAAAGAAAAATCTGTTTACAGTTCTGTTTCATATGGGTGTTGAGAGATGTATCCATAGATCTCCTAATTTTGCTCTCAAAGTGCACCAGATTGATGCTTTTAACTTCAATATTTAAAAACAAATCTTCCCGGGGGAGCATGCCCCCGGACCCCCCTAGAGGAGGTGAGGATCCCCTAGAGGATGTTTACATGCTTATTTATACAATATGTGTGCTTATGCTAACATCATAAGACAGGAGCACTAGAGTGAGGGGGGGCCCCAAGCCAAAGCTCGCTTAGGGCCCCCAAAAGTCTAGGGCCGGCCCTGGCCTAAAGGACAGGTAGACGACGTGTTTTTCGGATGGAAAATGAGCCAAACGCGAAAACGCAGCAGCATTTGGATGCACTTCAACCAAAACCCAGGCAGTGATAAAGCAGAGTGTTCTAATATTAAGAGTTGCGTGAATTTCATGCAAGGCAAGGCAAATGTATTTACTTAACACATACATAGGGTAAATTCAAAGTAGTACATTCACTGACATGAATGACATGGATATGGCGCCACCCTGTGTCATGTTTACAATGCAGATTATTGACATTAGGTCTGGCAATACAGTCAATCATTATCCTGGTGATTATTATAAACTTAGTAACCCCGCCCCCTTTAAAAAAACGGCTCTTTTGAACGGCTCTTTGAAAGGAACGGAGCCATAAGATTCGGATCTCTTCAAAGAGACATAATTCCCATCACTAGTTTGCGCTCCTTCATTTTTTGTTTTCGATTCTGACTAGGGATGTCCCGATCCGATCACGTGATCGGGGATCGGAGCCGATCACGTGATTTTCACGTTCAGCTGGTGACTCGGGAGTCGGGACAGAGAAAATGTCAGGAGTTTGGAAGTATTATAAAATTGAAAGCGAAGGCAGTGTAACAGCCAGATGCAATGTTTGCAAGGCGGAGGTTCCGCGTGGTGGAAAGAACAGAGCTACGTTCAACATGACCAATCTAATACAAACACCACCAACAACAACACGACGAGTACACAGCGGCCACTCAGGTAACGGCACTGAAACAACCGACACTTTCAGAGACTTTTAAAAGGAAAGAGAAACTACCCCAGAACAGTGAAAAGGCCAAAAAAATAACAGCCAAGATAGCTGAATTCATCGCGTTGGATGACCAGCCGTTATCTGTTACCTTTTTTTTCCTCTTAATGCATTGCATAAAGATCGGATCGGGAAAAATCGGTATCGGCAGATTGTCAAAATCAAATGATCGGAATCGGATCGGGAGCAAAAAAAGGTGATCGGGACATCCCTTCTGACACAAACATCCGAGGGGGGCGGGACTTTCAGGGGTGCGTCCCCATTGGCTACTCAGTTTTTGAGTGACAGCCCAGTCCACCGGCGATTGTACAGTGCAACTGCGGTAGCTGAGCATGGACAGAAGACCCCCAGAAGAACCAGCATCTCAATTATTATAATACTACAAGTGAAAATATATGTAAGTATTGATCATTTGTGTTGTTTGTGCTGTACTATACGGTCTGTTTCTTTATTGTGTTAAGTGAGAAGTAAAGAAGAGCTGTGCTATGAAAGTTAGCTTTTGCTAACTTGAGATCCATAACAATGCTAGCTAAGTAGCCTAACAGCAGGGTTAGCTACTTAGCTACCAGTGCGTGAGCGCTCAGACACCGGCACACACACACACAAACAGACTCGTGTGCCTGACTCTACCAACATGCTTTCATGATTCTGTTTAGACATGCAAGTATAAGCCATGATAGCTTATTTTATTAACACGCTCAATTGATATGAAAATCAATGGAGGCTGAGTTTACTTCTTCTCTCTGTAGGAAAACCTACCGTCCATGATGCCCCTGAGCTGAGTTTTATTTGTCATACAAATGTTGAGCTTTGGCTTCTCTTCTATGCATTGCAAAATGCTATACATGGGCTACTCGTTCTGAGTATCAGATTTGAGCTCTCTTCCTATTCATTTCCAATTCTATTTAAAAAAAAATGTTGAATTAATGGCACAATTAAGTTGTTTTTTTCTATATGGAAACCTGTTGATAGTTCACTTCATATTTTTCATTTCCTAAAACAATTATGTTCCTCTCATATTAACAGTGTGGATCATTGAGACAGCGTGGTGTCCAGAGGTCTTCTCCCATTTCCCACTTCCTGTGAGGGGACAGCACGAAGGGGGGGGGGGGGGGGGCCATGAAGAAAGACCTGAACCATCTTCATCCACGCTGGGCGTTGCTGTTATCGCTTGCTCAGTGTCATTTCATTTGACCAAATGTCTTTACATATACATTTAATAGATTTTATTATTATCTACCTTTTTGTTTTATGTCCTTTTATTTAAAACATTCTTTGAGACTTCATCTTCTGGTTCAAATTTCAATAAATGTAATGTGTATAATCACTCTTTTGTCTTTATTCTACATGAAAATGTTAGAGATTCCATTCAAATCTGTTGATTATTCATATCTTCCTCAGGATAGGAATAGTATGTTGAGTTTTTAATGCTAAATGTATATCATTTTCTCACAGGATATAGAATGAGACAACACAGTTTTTATCCATTGTGTATGAATGCTTCAGCTCTTCAGACCAACATAGTAAGATGTGAGCATGTTCCTAATTGTGTTGGTATGCAACCTAGGTCTGGTCTGTTTAATAAAGCAAATCTGCCACTTTTATATTGTAGAATTTGTTTTATTATTATTAAAGCAGTCTTTAATTGTTTGTCCTAAACATAGCAATGTATGCTTTTGAAATGTAACATGTCTTTGAAAAAAGAACAGTATACAGTTTATATTGTGTATCACCTTTAGCATAAAATAAATAGATAGACGGACACTTTATCAATCCCAAATTGGGAAACTATTTTGTTACAGCAGCAGTGTGTTCAGGTATTAAAATATTTAAAGTTGGAATAAAGTATAAACTACACAACACAAGTATAATGCACAGCAATCCATAAGATAAGTCTGATATTTTCATGAAAACTCCCCAGGAGGCACCAACACAAACGTGGCCGAGTGGACTCCGGAGTTTGCTGCATGAGTTGCACTGTATGATCTGTGGTGTAGTGGGCTGTCACTCAAAAACTGAGTAGCCAATGGGGACGCACCCCTGAAAGTCCCGCCCACCTGGGACGTTTGTGTCAGAATCGCAAACAAAAAATGGAGTGCAAAGGAGAATAGCTGCAGCGAGAGCAAAAGTCTGATCATTGAGAAAGAAGCAAAGAGAACTGCAAACAAAAAGATATGTTAAAACAAAGAAAAAAAGACTTGTAGTTTACATGATTACACAAATGATTTGTTTGCAACTTATAGTTTTATTTTTTAAATTACATTTATTTAGCTTGACTCTGGTTTTTTCTCTTAAACTCTTAGTTTTGCTTGATTCTGAGGAAGTGTTGCTTTATCTTAATGACACGAAACTAATCCCATACCTTTCATAATATTGTTTGCCGAGACCAAAATTAATGACCAAGCAGCATTTTAAAGTCTAAATATCCCTGCACATGTAGCAATGACATTTCTGCTGCTATCTTTGCAAAACGGGGGGAGCCTCGCTGCGAGGAAACGGTGGACCTCTGTCGCCTGTCAGCGCAACTTCAATGATGTCGTTTCAAAACGTAAACAAGGAAGGGCGGTGCCTGCCGGCCGTTCTGTGATTCTGTTTGTCGTCACTTCACAAGTGATGCGCGTTGCTGCTCCAAAGTTAAACTACTTTCAACAAAGGACGTTCACAACAGTTGATTTGAGCACGCAAAAACGGTGCCGGAGCATCAGCACTACAGTCCTTTATCCCCCCATACTTTGAAGGCTGGTCCGTGAATATATTGTCGGTCCAGGCAGGAAATGAAAAAGTGAAATACATTTGAAAAAGTCACACTTGACTCTACGTTGCTGATTTTTGATCAAGTCTGTAAAAAATGTTTTTTGTGACATATGCCTACAGTATAACAGAGTAATAATAATGTATTAAAAACCCAGCAGAGCCTGGTTTTAATCAACACTCACCCTGTTGCTCGTGCTCTGTCGAAGTGTAAAATGGAGTCTGGCTTCATCACTTCCACTTCCCTGTCTGCAGCTCCTCCCTCTGTTTATCAGCAGAGGTGAAGTACACAGATCTTGATTAAAAGGAGAAGTACTCAGATATTGTACTTGAGTAAAAGTAGAAGTACTCAGATCTTGTACTTGAGTAAAAGTAGACGTACTCAGATCTTGTACTTCAGTAAAAGTAGAAGTACTCAGATCTTGTTCTCGAGTAAAAGTAGAAGTACTCAGATCTTGTTCTTGAGTAAAAGTAGAAGTACTCAGATCTTGTACTTGAGTAAAAGGAGAAGTACTCAGATATTTTACTTGAGTAAAAGGAGAAGTACCAGAGTATAGGAATATTCTGTTACAGTAAAAGTCCTGCATTCAAAATGTTCCTCAAGTAAAAGTAGAAAAGTATTATCATCAAAATATAGTTAAAGTAGCGACAGTAAAAGTAGTGATTGTGCAGATTGGTCCATTTCAGAATAATATATATGATATGTTTTATAATGATTGATCATTAAAGTGTTCTCAAAGCTGGTAAAGGTGCAGCTAGTTTGAATGACTTTGTATACTGCAGGGTAGCTTGTGAATTTACTCCAGGTGGAACTAAAGTCTGATTTAACACTTGATTATATTTCACATCATTCATCCACATCTGTAAAGTCACTAAAGGTATTAAATACATGTAGTGGAGTAAAAGTACACCATTTACTTGTAACTTGTAGTGGAGTAAAAGTATGAATGCAGGACTTTTACTTCTAACAGAGTATTCATACACTGTGGTACTTCTACTTTGACTCAAGTACAAGATCTGAGTACTTATTCCACCTCTGATTGGTTGAAATAATCCTCCTTACAATTCCCTGCTACGTCAGTTATTCTCATGTTTTATTTTGAAAAACTTCTCCCGGAAGTAGTATGGAACCTTTTCACTCATGCATTAGCTGACAGAAGTGCCTCCCTGCTCCCGAGGAGAAGAGCAACAAAGTCCCACCATGGCTGTTTTGTGGAATAAATTGTGACAACTACCGACAAGATGATGAACGACATCATAGAGGAACCGGAGAAGGACACCCTGCTGGAGCCGCAAGTCTTCCCGGTAATGTCTGCTAAAGATAGCTAACGCTAACTTGTACATAGAAACTGGGAGGCTAGTTGAAGACGGTTTTTATGAATGGGCGTAGTGGCCAAATGGCAGTACTACAACTTCAAGGATGTCACTGGTATAAAAACAGCTATATTACAGCAGCAAACTGAAGTATAATAATTAATAAAGCACGATGAATAATTAAATCCTGGCAAGTTATGTGGAACAACGACACAAAAGCTAAAGTTTATAATAAAACTCAGACTGCGCATGCGCCTTGGGCTTATATCCGGGTACTTTCTGAACCTACACTCGCTCTATTTTTGGCTTCAAGCGCCACTGAGCAACTCTCATAGGAATGAACGCCTCTGTCTCTTTATACATCCATAGGCTAGCTGCTAGCTGATTAGCTTAGCCTGGGATTTTGACAGTTGTTTATATTAGTCGTGTTTACAAAATGAAGTGTTTCTCTTTTTCGTAAAACAATGCTAAGATTGAGTTTGATTGACATTAAGTGACATTATATAGTTGGCCCATAAACACCTACAGTGTTATCGTTTCTTATTCCATAAACAGAACTGCTGGGGACATCTGGAGGAGTTTTCACTTTTTTTAGAGACAGTTATGGAGTAACTTATGTAGAAGTGGAAGAACTAATTGGATTTCTAACTTAAGTAAAAGTAGCTTAATAGAAAACATGCTATGTTATAAGTAAAAGTCCTGAATTAAAAAAGTATTGCCTCCAAATTAAGTACTAAAAGTACTTGTATACTGTAGGCGCATTCACACCGCAGTACTTTTCCCACAAAGGTTCATGAGAACTTAGTTCTCTTTAGTTCTCATGAACTAAGTACAGATCGCGTTCACACCGGAATAAGTTCCTGGGGAAGGATTAGGCAAATGAAGCCGCTGACGTCACTTCTTCTACTTCTGATTTGGGTTTACTGGCAGGCCGCAAACAACTTCACGGCGTATATTGCCACCCGGAGTCCCCGGACGGAAGTCCCCGGAGTTGGGGACTGGCTTCAGATTCATTTTGTAAAAAGCACTTTGAGCTGCACGTGTTGTATGAAAAGTGCTATATAAATAATGCTTTATTATTATGATTATTTAGCTGCCAAACATATATTAATGTACAGATTGTTCTCAATTCCTCCGTCCTCAGGGACCCAGTAATGGCACCAGACCTAAAACAGCTGACGGAGGCATCCGGCCAGTGGAGAAAAGAGGACCTTACATCATGTCGAGAGCTCCAGCAATACACCTCAAACTACGTGAGTAACTCTATTAACTATTATATAACGCCTGTGTGTTGGTCAGATTATAATGGTTGTTATTGTGGGGGAAACTTCTGAAGCAATTGGAAACAGGACTCGGAGAGACACGAGGAGAGCTTTCTTTAGTTGAAAGCCCAGTGGCGATCTGTTCATCTGTCATACTGATCATACAGTCAATAACTTTGTTGTTATTAGCATCTGGTTAGCTAGCTATGCTAACGAATATAAGAAGCTTTTTCTACAACCAGTGAGGTAAAGGCACATCTTTATATGATCATTATAGTTATAAAAAAATAAGAGAATGAAGTAAACAGGTATAAAATACTATATGACAGTAAAATAAAGTTGTTATTAATAAACAAGAATACAGTTTGAAAGGGGAGTGATTTGTAAATATCCATAAAGAGAAATAAAATCTGTTTACAGTTCTGTTTCATATGGGTGTTGAGATATGTATCCATAGATCTCCTAATGTTGCTCTCAAAGTGCACCAGATTGATGCTTTTAACTTCAACATTTAAAAACAAATCTTCCTGGGGGAGCATGCACCCCGGACCCCCCTAGAGCAGGTTAGGTCCACCCCCCACTTAAATCATGTTTACATGGATAGGAAACTAAATACATTTGCACACATCTTGTGTCCATATCTTTCTGTTTTGGTGGTCATGCCACACCGTGCACGTGAATGCATGCGCGAGTCATGGTAAGATATCTGGATTAAGAGGTTGCTTTTTCTTTGCACAGCATGAAAGAAAGGCCAAATGAATGGGCTGTGATTTTTGTATTTTTAAGCAGAGGTCAATAATTTGTACGGCCCTCGGAGGATGTTGAAAAAATTGAAATGGCCCTTGAGAGGAAAAAGGTTCCCCACCCCTGCCTTAAGGACTACAAATATGGCCTCTTTCAGGTTAAAAGTGCCACTTATGATCCTGAAAATGTCAGAATTGGATTCAACATCCTCAATAACCCCCCAAAACACTCCTAAATTGTTTTCTATGTGCTGGAAACCCGTACTTTACATTTCTATCTTAAAAAATGGGGTACTCAACATTTCTGGGTTCACAACAGGACTCCAAACTAGACTAAAAACACACGTCTGTTTATTTTCCACAGAGAAACACAGGGAGATGGCGAGGAAAGCCCTGAAGAAGAAAGCTCTTTCTCCAGGACCCCCTGTGGTGCATCAGCCCCGACAAGGAGCCAAGAGGTGAGGAGACGTTTGAAGATTACATTACATTTCATTTAGCTGACACTTTTATCCAAAGCAACTGACAATAAGTGCATTCAACCGTGAAGAGACCAACTCAAAAAGCAAGAGTCCTGCAGATACACTTCCTGTCTATAACCCTAACCAGATTAAAAGCTACTGCATTAGCATCACTTCAATCCAAATGCTTTTCGAAGTGGTACGTACAGAAGTTAAAGGGGACCTATTATGCAAAATGCACTTTTTTATGTCTTTTTTACATAAATATGTGTCCCCGGTGTGTCAGGGAACTCACCAAGTGTCAAAAAACAAAACGCTGTAGTACATATGCCGGGCCTGTAAGTGGCGCTGTAGTCTGCGACAAAAGCAGCGAAGTAGACTTCCCGCGCATGGTTGCCCTTCTGTTTATTCTCCGCTGTGGACGCTCTGGCTCTTTTTCTCCCTCCCCGAGGCAAGCGTTTGCTCCGGCTGTAATTCTCTCCGGTAGTCCACCAGCAGATGACAAACACCCACCTCTCCGCCTCTTCCAAGGGACGAGAGGACCGTGCAGCAGAGTTTCAGTTAGATTTTTCGCCGGTCAACATGTCCGTTAAAGTTTAAATCTTCCGGACAAAATTAGAAAAGTGCCGGTCAGAGGTCTTCTTTGTTATTTATTGAGCTTTAAAACAAATTGATAACGACTCTATATAATAATATAAGAATACAAAACGGAGCGTCTCTTTTCCTCCCCCTCTTCTGAGAGCCCAGCAGCTGATATCTGAGCAGGAGAGGCGGGGAGAGGCGGGGCTATTTCTTCGTTATCAGGACATGATCGTATAGGCGTAGACACAGAGCCGTTTGCCCCCCCAGAGCGTTTCGTTTGCAGATCTACCCACCTAGGGACCCGTTATCGTTATCGTTATCGTTTTCTGCGTTTCCGTGTCGGCCTCGTGTGGCCGAACCGTCTATCTGATAGAGAACTGTAGCGGATACGACCGTTATCGTCCTCTCGTATTCACAGCAAGCATGGTAACATGACGCTCGTGCCGGGGCCGTGCCACGCCCCCCTCTTCTGCAGGGGGGCGTGGTCAGCTGCAGCTCATTTGCCACAGAATCAGCCCTTGCAAAAACAGGGCTGAAAAAGAGCAAATAGAGCGAAATGAGGCATGGCTAAAATGCATGATCTGTTTGGTATTTTGAAAAAAAACTTCACAGACATGTTTTATATAGGTATGGCCCTACAATATATGTATCAAATATAGCATGATAGGTCCACTTTAAAGCAGAATCAGTCTGTTTGGAACAGGGCTGTAATAGAGGGGTATGAGCAGTATGAGGCATGGCTACAATGATAATCAAGTTTTACACATCGCAGAAATCAGCACAACCTCAGGTAATGTTATATGTTACTCATTAAAGACTTCTATACACTATAATGGGGGATATTTGCCCATAAAACAAAAAAACGACTAAAAACGGAGCTTGAATTTGTAACTTAAACAGAACTTCGAACCATAATATTGAAAAAAAACATCCAACACAGAAAATTGCACACAGTTGTTGGGATTGTGCCAGAAGTGATTAGAAGCTTCTAACTTCTTCTGTTCATGAGTTATGCTTTGAAGATGACGTGATATTTGGGACCGTGGGTCTCAGAGGGTTAACGATGTTTGTTTTGCACGATTTTTAAAACATTTTCTGGTTTCTTCTTCCAGGACGGTGAAGTATAACAAGGGCTACGCTGCTCTGAGTCAACATGCTGAGGACAGTTTAGTGGCTCTGGACTCAGACAGGTGAGGTTCACAGGGTTCAATTCCTACTGAAGGCAGTCACCTGAACCCAGAGAGGGCAAAGTACACATCCTTTACTCAAGTAGAAGTACAGATACTCGTGTTTAAAAACACTCTGGTGAAAGTAGAAGTACTGACTAAACTTCTTTACTCAAGTCAAAGTAAAGAGGGCTTTGAAATGTACTTCAGTAAAAAGTACCCATAACTAGCAGCTGTTTTAAAGAGTACCTGACCTCCCTTTATATTAATAGAACAATAATGTCATTGTTAGCTAATGAATGTTTCCATGCTGAACAACGGCAACATGACAACGTTTTCATTGGTCCCTCTTCTTTAGAGAAGACCAGGAAATGATGGATACACGGATCGTGTTCAAATCAATAGGCACGCAATGACTCTAAATAATAATGATCACGCCACCAAACACACATTCAAACTAAAGGAACCAGCCTGTTTGGGAAATGTGAGAAGTAGAAAGTACAGGTATTTGTGTTCAACATGTAAGAAGTAGAAAGTACAGTGTTCAACATGTAAGAAGTAGAAAGTACAGGTATTTGGGTTCAACATGTGAGAAGTAGAAAGTACAGGTATTTGTGTTCAACATGTAAGAAGTAGAAAGTACAGGTATTTGGGTTCAACATGTAAGAAGTAGAAAGTACAGGTATTTGTGTTCAACATGTAAGAAGTAGAAAGTACAGGTATTTGTGTTCAACATGTAAGAAGTAGAAAGTACAGGTATTTGGGTTCAACATGTAAGAAGTAGAAAGTACAGGTATTAGTGTTCAACATGTAAGAAGTAGAAAGTACAGGTATTTGTGTTCAACATGTAAGAAGTAGAAAGTACAGGTATTTGTGTTCAACATGTAAGAAGTAGAAAGTACAGGTATTTGTGTTCAACATGTAAGAAGTAGAAAGTACAGGTATTTGTGTTCAACATGTAAGAAGTAGAAAGTACAGGTATTTGTGTTCAACATGTAAGAAGTAGAAAGTACAGGTATTTGTGTTCAACATGTAAGAAGTAGAAAGTACAGGTATTTGTGTTCAACATGTAAGAAGTAGAAAGTACAGGTATTTGGGTTCAACATGTAAGAAGTAGAAAGTACAGGTATTAGTGTTCAACATGTAAGAAGTAGAAAGTACAGGTATTTGTGTTCAACATGTAAGAAGTAGAAAGTACAGGTATTAGTGTTCAACATGTAAGAAGTAGAAAGTACAGGTATTTGTGTTCAACATGTAAGAAGTAGAAAGTACAGGTATTTGTGTTCAACATGTAAGAAGTAGAAAGTTCAGGTATTTGTGTTCAAAATGTAAGAAGTAGAAAGTACAGGTATTTGTGTTCAAAATGTAAGAAGTAGAAAGTACAGGTATTTGTGTTCAACATGTAAGAAGTAGAAAGTACAGGTATTAGTGTTCAACATGTAAGAAGTAGAAAGTACAGGTATTTGTGTTCAAAATGTAAGAAGTAGAAAGTACAGGTATTTGTGTTCAACATGTAAGAAGTAGAAAGTACAGGTATTAGTGTTCAACATGTAAGAAGTAGAAAGTACAGGTATTTGTGTTCAAAATGTAAGAAGTAGAAAGTACAGGTATTTGTGTTCAACATGTAAGAAGTAGAAAGTACAGGTATTTGTGTTCAAAATGTAAGAAGTAGAAAGTACAGGTATTTGTGTTCAACATGTAAGAAGTAGAAAGTACAGGTATTTGTGTTCAAAATGTAAGAAGTAGAAAGTACAGGTATTTGGGTTCAACATGTAAGAAGTAGAAAAAATAACGATAGCCCCGCCTCTGCTGCTCACTGCTGTAGCATGGCCAGTAGCTACTGCTAGTGCTACTGCTAATGACCATGCTACAGATGTTAGTGCAACATCTACAGCTCCTCTACCACAACCATCAGCAACAAGTGGACATGGAGAATTACATGAACCACTACATGTTGCTAAATCCACCGCGGGGCATAAACAGAAGGGTAGCCATGGCAACATTGCTCCGGGGTCTTCTTCGCTGCTTTTGGTGTATTTTGTGGCGGAAGTTACAGTGCCACTTACAGTCCCAGCATATGTACTACAGCGTGTCCAGCGGTCTCGTTTGAACAGACACGTTAAATGAAACGAATGCATGTGAACGGAAGACTTTTTTGAAAACGCATACTGTGCATAAACGCAAACGTTCCCGTGTAAAAGCAGCCTTAGCTTGGTCCTGAAGGAGACGGGAGGCGAAATGGGTGGAGGAGGGTTGCGTATTGTCACCTGAAATGACAGCTGACAGAGGGAAGAGCAGATATAAAGGGATTAGCGGGAGCTATGATAGGCTTGTGAGAATGGAGAGAGGAGAGATTGGTTAGCTGGGGAGTGACACCCGATCACTTAATGAGGGAGGAGAGAGGATTGAAATGACATGTAATATGAATGAAGAGCTTGGTCTTCCTGATTGAACTTGCGCTGAGCTTTCATTTGGTTTTGTTGTACCATGCAAAGAGCTGGCTGTAAACAGGCGACTCCAAATTGCATTTTGCACTCAAAGGATACTCCTTAAATGTTTTTCTAAACAAACATAAAGACTTTCTTGGTCTTTTTGGGCTGATAGAGGAACCCTAAGGGATTAGAAATCACCTTAACTCACATTTTATTCCACATGTTTGAGAGATGTAGTGTTTGTTTAGTTCTTTATTGGAGAAAAGAGGGATTTAAATCCACTTTAATCAGACAACACTTTGATACATTAAGAGAGTCTTTCCATACATTCCTAATTCTTTTGACGCACTCCCGTATTTGATTTTGTATTTAATATATATATAATCCTTGAGTTATTAAGACTGTAAGGTGCTTTTTTTTGTTTACATTTGAGGCAGTGTGACTTCCTTTTGGGAGAGTTTTGATGTAGGAACACTGTTTGATTGAGTTCTCTGTGTTTTTGAGATTAAAACATAATAAACCAAAACAAAAAGCTCCTAAAAACCTGCATTTTATCAGAAAATCCTCCATTTAAAAAACAATGTCATATTGTGTCCTTGGGCAAGACACTTCACCTGAACTTGCTCCTGTGGGTATTGTCCACAGTAGACCATTACATGTATGATCTGTATGTGTAATGTGTATTTGTAAAGCGCTTTGAGTCATTGATAAAGCGCTTTAATAAATATAAGGATTATTATTATTATTATTATTATATTGGAATAATTTGAAGTACATCAGTGTGTTTGAAGACGGATTTAAAGAACTTCCTGCTTGTCTTCACAGTGACGAGGAGATAGATTTTGAGCAGTACTCTTCGGGATACTCTTCAGCCGAGGTGAGTTCTCCTTCAGATGCTTTCACATATTTCCCTCACGATGCAGTCGAACTGGCCAAGTGACTATGAGTGTGTTTCCTGTTCATGCTAATATGTTCAAAGATGGGCTTCATTTCTCTATTTGCATCTTTGTGACTTCTGTGCAATCCATCCCTTTGTCAGCACACGGTTTCTGCACGGTGTAAAACTGGTTCATTATTTTAAGATTGTTTTTGTCTGACAGTCGCAACACCACATTATACATATATAAAAAAGTATTTAGATCCTTTACTGAAGTAAAAGTATAACTAATTATATTTAAAAAGTACATTAGATGTCACTTGTTAGACTTTTATATATTTAAAGTGTGTTGTTTTTATGAATTTTTACTGTTATCCAAAGCGACTTACATACACTCAATACTGTGGAGTACAATCCCCTCAGGAGCAATTTAGGGGAAAGTGTTATCAATGTTGAGTCAATTAAAAAAACACTGTGTTGATTAGAAGTGCAGTACTGCATCATAACATATCACCACTGTGCATGAAACCAGTCACACACACACACACACACACACACACACACACACACACACACACCCACACACACCCACACACACCCTGCTCAGATATGGAGTCGGGTGGTTTTCCCGGCCGTTTAGCAGAAATCAGTCTTTCTTGTTTCCTCACATTACTGTAGAAGTAACTAGAATGTGTACTTAACCCTTGTGCCCTCCTCGGGCATTTTTGTACATTTTTCCTGACTTTTTTTCTTTGATTTGGTGTTCATATCAGCTGTGTTACAGCTTTTGGCATGGATTTTTGCAAGAAGTCTTCTTTTGAGTCAAATTTTTGAAATCCAATGTCGTTTACTCTTACATGTTTTGTATACTCTCGTGATGCATTTTGCACCCTCTGGACCCCTTCGTGGCAAAAATGTACACGCTCATAGAAACTGCTATTAAATCATCATACATCAATATTTTATTAAACTTTTTTTTCCATGAATCACTTGAACAACTTCTAACGTGCTCAAAACTACCAAACATCCAATAATTTTCAGGATTTTAACCCTTTAAATGCCTGTTTCATTATTTGAATTATTTAATTTCTCTTTAAAAAAAAAAGACAAAAAATGAATTTCTTTCAACATAATAATTAGTAGAGGGATGAAACTTTGGTGGTTATTAGAGTCTGGGATGTGTCAAAGATTAGCAACAAAATTGATTTCACTGCATTATTAATTTTTACGTAGTGTCAGATACTACCTCTGGACACCTTCGTGGCAAAAATGTACACGCCCAAAACAACTTCTATTAAATCATCATACATCAATATCTTTTTCTACTTTTTTTTCATGAATCACATAAACAACTTCTCACGTACTCCAAACTACCAAACATTCAATCATTGTCAGGATTTTAACCCTTTAAATGCCTGTTTCATTATTTTAATTATTTCATTTCTCTTTAAAAAAAAAAGACAAAAAATGAATTTCTTTCAATATAATAATAATTAGTAGAGGGATGAAACTTTGGTGGTTATTAGAGTCTTGGATGTGTCAAAGATTAGCAACAAAATTGATTTGACTGCATTATTAATTTTTATGTAGTGTCAGATACTACCTCTGGACACCTTTGTGGCAAAAATGTACACGCCCAAAACAACTGCTATTAAATCATCATACATCAATATCTTTTTCTACTTTTTTTTCATGAATCACATATACAACTTCTAACATACTCCAAACTACCAAACATTCAATCATTGGCAGGATTTTAACCCTTTAAATGCCTGTTTCATTATTTTAATTATTTCATTTCTCTCAAAAATGCCTCATTGACTTCCATTCAGACCACATTTGTTGATCTCACTGCCATTGCAGTATAAAACCATGCATTTTGTAATGTCAGCATTTCATTTAGAAGAAAAGTAGTGATATTTGATATTTCTACTCTATTCCAACAGATTACACAAGTTTCCGTGTAGGCCGATGCATTAAATTCTTACATTTTTGCCAGTTATATTATGGAGCCGTGTGACTACCAGGGGGCCCCGAGAGTGGTGTGTGTGTGTGTGTATGTATGTATATGTATGTGCGTGTGTGTGTGTGTGTGTGTGTGTGTGTGTCATTTCCAGCAGCAGACTAGCAGGTCCTGCAGCATGTGACCTGGTGCTCTCAGGTGATAGAACAACAATTTTTTAGGCCTGTGCACAACCAGCACACACCTCTCCTCCCTCTCCGTGTGTGTGTGTGTGAGAATCTGTAAGCATGCACAGATCATTTCATGGGAACAAAAGGCCATCTTTTGAGGGATGTGTTTGATGTGTCTTTGAAGAGCTGCTTGATTACTCAAAAACAAAAAACAACTGTTAGTGTGTTTATGCACCTGGCTGCCAAAGATAAACATGCAGTTTGACCAAGGGCTTATTTCATTAGTGAGCAGAGAAGGAGAAAGACCTGGAGCAAAGAGAAGGAACTCAAATGAAGAAGCTTTTCAGTGCAGAAGAGACTTCAGAAATAATCTTGCAGCCTTCTTCTGCCAGCGAGCTGCAGGACTCATCTGAAGAAGACACAAGGTTCGAGGGGGGGTCTGACACAGAATGCTCTCTGGAGTCCAGCATTTCTTTGAGTTCCTCTGACCCTTCATCTGAAAGTGGAGAGGACACTGAGGGTCCGGCCCACCATCCACCACCACGGGGGGCTTTCTTCTCACAATCTGTGAGGACACCCTGGTTTTCCCCAGCTCCTGGGAGAACGACCTCCGTTCTTCTCTGTCCCCTCACTGTGGGTCGGACCCTCAGTGTCCTCTCCACTTTCAGATGAAGGGTCAGAGGAACTCAAAGAAATGCTGGACTCCAGAGAGCATTCAGTGTCAGACCCCAGAGAGCATTCAGTGTCAGACCCCAGAGAGCATTCAGTGTCAGACCCCAGAGAGCATTCAGTGTCAGACCCCAGCTCGAACCTTGTGTCTTCTTCAGATGAGTCCTGCAGCTCGCTGGCAGAAGAAGGCTGCAAGATTATTTCTGAAGTCTCTTCTGCACTGAAAAGCTTCTTCATTTGAGTTCCTTCTCTTTGCTCCAGGTCTTTCTCCTTCTCTGCTCACTAATGAAATAAGCCCTTGGTCAAACTGCATGTTTATCTTTGGCAGCCAGGTGCATAAACACACTAACAGTTGTTTTTTGTTTTTGAGTAATCAAGCAGCTCTTCAAAGACACATCAAACACATCCCTCAAAAGATGGCCTTTTTTTTCTCCCATGAAATGATCTGTGCATGCTTACAGATTCTCACATACACACGGAGAGGGAGGAGAGGTGTGTGCTGGTTGTGCACAGGCCTAAAAAATTGTTGTTCTATCACCTGAGAGCACCAGGTCACATGCTGCAGGACCTGCTAGTCTGCTGCTGGAAATGACACACACACACGCACATATACACACACACACACACACACGCACACGCACACGCACACGCACACATACACACACACACACATACACACACACACACACACACACACCACTCTCGGGGCCCCCTGGTAGTCACACGGCTCCATAATATAACTGGCAAAAATGTAAGAATTTAATGCATCGGCCTACAGTGGGAAAATGGTGGAATCTGTGGGAATAGAGTAGAAATATCAAATATCACTACTTTTCTTCTAAATGAAATGCTGACATTACAAAATGCATGGTTTTATACTGCAATGGCAATGAGATCAACAAATGTGGTCTGAATGGAAGTCAATGAGGCATTTTTTAGATAAATGAAATAATGAAAATAATGAAACAGGCGTTTAAAGGGTTAAAATCGAAACCGAAAATGGTAGTTTTGAGTATGTTAGAAGTTGTATATGTGATTCATGAAAAAAAAAGTAGAAAAATATATTGATGTATGATGATTTAATAGCAGTTATTATGGGCGTGTACATTTTTGCCACGAAGGTGTCCAAAGGTAGTATCTGACACTACGTACAAAATAATAATGCAGTGAAATCAATTTTGTTGCTAATCTTTGACACATCCCAGACTCTAATAACCACCAAAGTTCCATCCCTCTATTAATTATTATATTGAAAAATAATTATGTTTTGTGTTTTTTCGTAAGAAAAAATGAAATAATTCAAATAATTAAACAGGCATTTAAAGGGTTAAAATCCAGAAAATTATTGAATGTTTGGTAGTTTTGAGTACGTTATAAGTTGTTTAAGTGATTCATGAAAAAAAAAGTAGAAAGAAATGTTGATGTATGATGATTTAGTAGCAGTTATTATGGGCGTGTACATTTTTGCCACGAAGGGGTCGAAAGGTTGAAAATTCGAGGAGGGCACAAGGGTTAAACCAATCCTAAAGGAGGGCTTCAGTCTCAAGCTTTTCCATCCATATGTATTGCTGATCGCTGTAAGTAGTGTACGCTGTGTTCTCCATAACAACATCCTCTTCATTTGTTATTTCCTCTGTGTCTTTCAGGACAAAGCCGGCCCCCACAAAGAGATCTACCCGTACCTGATCCAGGAGCTGCAGCCCACGCTGTCAGAGCTCGGCATCTCCACTCCAGAACAGCTCGGCATGGACAAGTTATAGACCCTCCAGGTGACGATGCTCTCATTACAACATGTGTTTTTAGCACATCTCTGCACACGTGTCTCAGGGACAGTTTCACCCCAGAAATGACTCTACATCAGGGGTCTCCAAACCTCAGCAGATAAAGAAAGTATAATGGAATACGGCCCACAAATGAAACTTGTGCTCGTCTTATATTGTACTTCTTAAATATATATGTACAAATATATTACACAGTAGTATTCATGTGTTAATGAGACCACTTTTCTAATAAAGCTGGAAACATTTTCTAACAAATCTTAGTTGATAAGAAAAAGCCCAATGACTTATTTCCATAACAAGCTTGAAACACACCGTTCCTATTCCTCCTTATTTTAATCAATCTGAAGCTTCTGTTTTAAGGGATGAGCTGCCAACACTCACGAGCATCACTTACCTACATTTGATTGGTTTTGCTAACTTATAAATGAACTTATGAGGCAATGAACCTCTACTGAGGGGCCCAGCCCTTCGTATATGTTTCTGTATGTGGCCCTCGGTGAAAAAGATTTGGCCACCCCTGCTCTATTTACTAATTACTCTTCTTTGTAACTCACTTTTTAAATCGGTTTCAATCAATGTGTTGGAGTCAGTTTCCCACGGTTACTGAAATCTGCCCTTTAAATGTCTGCCTTTGACATTTTGAAACACACACAGTGGCGTTTTTATATGTACAAAAGTGGAGGGGCACGAACAACTTAGATGTGTATAGCTTCTGGTGCTTTTTTAAACACGTAAACAAATAGCTGTAGGCTATCCGTGGTTCTGATCGAGAGAGAGGGGGGGGGGGACACAGACACTCATCACGAGGTCACAATATCAATGGATCCAGCAGAGCAATAGCCTACAGGCAAAACACAGAAGATCAACAAAAGATATGACATCAAACGAACTTACCAAAGCTGAAGTAGAGGGTCAACTTCATTCATTTTCTTTCCTTGTTACTGATTGTAATCGCTATACGCTGCTCTCTCTCGTCCCCTCTTCACAACTACACTTTTCGCGGCACACGTACTTACAGCCAATCAGCTCTGAATTATGAGATGACGTTTGGTGGGGTTGCCAGCACTATGCCCCACCGGTGATTATTTTGTTGCCGCACACATTGAATAGAAAAAGACTCTGAGCATGCGCAGTGTAGTTTTTACAGAACCCATTCACTTTGACAGAGAGAGAGAGGGGCTCGATCGGGGCTTGACCCACATCGCTCAAAACGGCTCAATAGGCACACTGTAGACGCTAAGTAGAAGAACGCAGACTAAAACAGCAATGCACAGACGAATCAGATGATTAAACATGATCTTAACATATATTTGAACATATATTCTTTTTGCATATTTTTGGAATTATTATTATTTTCATGACTTTCTGCTGACACTAGGTGGGGCTGCCCCTGAGGACGAGTCGCCACTGAACACACATGTCTTTCTTCAAAAAGCACGAACCAGTTACTCAAAAAGAAATAGGTGAGAATCCACTCATTAAAACATGTATTTAGCACATCTCTGCACACGTCTCTGCACAGCCCTCCAATTTAAAATATAACACAAGGTAGTCTGTCATATATTCAGTGTGTTATAGAGCAGGGGTGTCCACACTTTTTTCTCCGAGGGCCACATACAGAAAAATATTCGAAGGGCTGGGCCGCTCACTAGAGGTTTATTGGCTCATAAGTGAAGTTATAAGTTAGCTAAACCAATCAAATGTCAGTAAATGATGCTGCAGCCTACATGACAGCTTTCCATAGGGTTTCATTCATTTTGTTAGCAGCTCATTCCTTAAAAGAGAAGCCTCAGATTGCTCATCATAAGAGGAAATAGGAAGGGTCGTTATTTCAATAAGTTATTGGGCTCTTATCAACTTAGATTTGTTAGAACATATTTGTAATTGACTGAAAGTGGGCTCATTAACACATGAACACTACTGTGTAACATGTTTACAGATATATTTAAGAAGTACAATACAAGACAAGCTCAAGTTTCATTTTGTGGGCCGCATGCCATTATACTTTCTGCATTTGGCCCCCGGGCCGTAGTTTGGACATCCCTGTTATAGACCAAACGATTAATAAATAATGAAACATAAGCATTAGTTGCAAAGGAAAGTCAGATTGGTGCATCCAGACAGTCTGAACAGATAGAATGAATGCATGTGCTCTGTTTTATATCACATCAAAGTTAATATCTTTGGGTTTTGGACTGATACGACGACACGTTTAAAGACACCACCATTATGGATTTGATGATCGACATGTCCACACATGTTTTACATAGACTCACATACTTTCAAATACCTCAGTCAGTTTCATCCCACAGGCAGTAAGACTGTTAAACACCTGAGCTCTGTGAAGAACATCCATAACATTCATCTGTCATCTTGCAATCTACTTATTTATATAAATAGTTATCACCGCAATAAACCGTATTTAATTTGGTCTTAATGTACATTATTTAATTTCATATTCTGTTCTTGTACATATTCTATTTACATGTATATAGACTTCTTGCTCTATTTTGTATGTTATTGTATATGTTGCATTGTTGGAGGAGCTCAGGTCAGAAGAATTTCATTCATTTTTCTTTTTTAGAAATCCACATTTCAAGAGAAGTTGAGAAACTGGGATCGACGCTAGGCAAAAAAATACCGACAAACATCTTGATAATTGATTCATCGTTAAGGAAACTGCTATTTGAAGTCTCTAAAATCTAAAAAACGTGCTGTTCACTGGGTGTTATATCAGATCACAGTGAATATCTTTGGGTTTTAGTCTGAGAAATCCACATTTTGAGAGAATTTGAGAAACTGGGATCGATAGTAGACAATCGATCCCAGTTTAATTATGTTACGCCCAGGTCTAGGGGAACCTAGGCGCAGCATAAAGTTGCACTGTCCCCACTTTTCCCACTCCCAAGAACATGGAGGCCGAGACAGAGAATGTCGTTTGGTAAATGTAATTACCAAAATGATTACAAAGAGGAGTAACAAAACCACAAAACAAACAAACCTTTTAACACAAAACTCTTACCTAACGAATGAGAAAAATAAACGTACAGGCTTCTTACCTACTCTAACGTAAAAACAGGAGAAAACGAATTATCCAAAAGAAAAGGGTTTTGCACTCCTGAGAAAAATAAAGCGTGTCTTCAAAGACAGGTAAAGGAGCTTTTCTTTCTACAGTCTCACAACAGAAGAGAAGGACCGGTATACGGTAATAATAGGTACACAGCACCACAGGACAGATATCTGAACGCAATGTGTGTTGGGAGAAGTCAAGTCAAAATACAGACAATTATCTGAATACTTGATTCATCGTTAAGGAAATAGCCACTACTTCATTATATATGTTGCATTGTTGGAGGAGCTCAGGTCAGAAGAATTTCATTGCCATGTCTACACTGTAGCTTTGTGCATATGACAATAAAACCTTAGAGTTTGAACGTCTGCACAGCCTTCTCTTGATAACTGGACTCAAACTCACACTGTACATTTCACATTTATATTCAATCTCATATTTAATAATCCAGTCCTGGCTAAATTAAAGTATATATCTAGTCTTTTCATTTCTCTAATGTTCAATGCCTTGTCTTTTCATGCTGCTGCAACGCAAACATTTCCCACATTGGGATCAATAAAGTTCTTCTTATCTGATCTTATCTTAAAATATACCACACAGTAGTCTGACATATATTCAGTGTTCCAAGTCTTTTAGTTTTTATGTTTTTTAGGTTCTTTTGTATTTAAATGTATATTTTTGACCTCTTTTTGCAACTTATGGTCTGAAGTTGTTTATGTTTGCACCACAATACACCAGAGCTAATCCCTCTGTGTGTACCAGAGGCCTGTACTACGAAGCTGGTTCAATTTAACCTGGATATGTTTGAGTTAGCCGGTTGGCCTAAGCCAAAACATACGCGCTCTCGCTAAACTGTACTACGACGCTGGTTATCAAGTGGATCGCTCAAGCCAGCCGTGTCCTATCTAGTTAGGTGCGCGTTCACATGAAAGGGGTGGTATCTGGAGTATTCGACCAATCACAAACATGGAGAAGCGTACTGACAGCGCAGCGTCATACTTCCTGAATGAAAAGTGAACTTTAATATTAGTCAAATATGAAGAAGTTAAACTTTAAACATCCATGACTTAAACACTTTACCCAGGATAAAAGCCACATAGCTGCACCTGCAAGGTGAATACAGCTGGTAAAAGAAAAAGTGTTTGAATGCGTACATTAACAGGTTTATGAAATCACTGCCCCGTCTAAGACACGATCTGACTTTAATTAGGAGAATTTGACTCGAGTGTTTCGTCAACTTAATGTGTTGCTTAAAATAATACTTCTGCATACAGTATGTGACACTGTGAGTGTTGCACGGCCAGATACGGCTCAAGAAGCTGACTCAAATAAGGAAATATATGATACATTATGATGTGATATGATATGAATGATAATGGGACACATCTACGTCTGCACTCACAGTGCCGCGGACTGTACTTAATGTTACTCTGATCCGGTTACTTATGTCGTGGCAGATATTTAAGTAACCTTTCTTAACGCTAATGTTATAATAGTCAGATTGCTCTGAAGATGGGAGGGGATATTCTATAAATTTTCACGTTCACACAGTCAGTTGATTTTTGCCGGCCGTCTTTCCTGCAACGGCAGTTTTTCTGTATTTCCTCTATCCTCTAATATGAATTGATCGCTTTAAACTCCGCACACGGAGCTCTGATTGGTCAGCAGGCGGTGCTTTCACTGAGTTGATCTCTTAGCCTGCCACCTAACCTGGGGGCTATACTACGAATCAAGATTTTCGTTTAGCAAGCTAACTTCAGGGGTTTCCGGTCCTACGAAGCTGGTTCACTTTTTAGCGGGCTAGATAACTTATTCTGAACGGCTATCCTCCGGAGCAGGATAGGTTCCAGGATAAAAGCACTGCCTGCTGACCAATCAGAGCTCAGTGTGCGGAGTTTAAAGCGATCAATTCATATGACAGGAGGAGAAAGGAAATACAGTTTAAACTGCCGTTGCAGGAAAGACAGCCGGCCAAAATCAACTGACTGTGTGAACGTGAAAATGAATAGAATATCCCCTCCCATCTTCAGAGCAATCTGACTATTATAACATTAGCGTTAAGAAAGCTTACTTAAATATCTGCCACAACATAAGTAACCTACAGTCCGCGGCACTGTAAGTGCAGACGTACCCCATTATCATTCATATCACATGATATCACATCATAATGTATCATATATTTCCTTATCTGAGTCAGCTTCTTGAGCCGTATCTGGCGTGCAACACTCACAGTGTCACATACTGTATGCAGAAGTATTATTTTAAGCAACACATTAAGTTGACACTCGAGTCAAATGTAATTAAAGTCAGATCCACTCGTGTCTTGGACGGGGCAGCAGTGATATCATAAAACTGTTAATGAACGTATTCAAACACTTTTTCTTTTACCAGCTGTATTCACCTTGCAGCTGCAACTATGTGGCTTTTATCCTGGATAAAGTGTTTAAGTCATGGATGTTTAAAGTTTAACGTCTTCATATTTGTCTAATATTAGTTGACTTTTCATTCAGGAAATATATGACGCGCTGCGCTGTCAGTACACGGCTTGTCCATGTTTGTGATTGGTCGAATGCTCCAAATACCACCCCTTTTATGTGAACGCGCACCTAACTAGATAGGACACGGCTTGCGGTCGAGGTGATAGCCAGCGTCGTAGGACAGTTTAGCGAGAGCGTTTTTTTTTTTTGGATTTAGTCAGCCGGATAACTCAAAACATATCCAGGATATGTTGAACTAGATTCGTAGTATACCCCCCTGCTCCGGAGCAGGTTTGCCGCTCAGCATAAGTTACCATGGAAATCTAGCCTGCTAAAAAGAGAACCAGCGTCGTAGGACCGGAAAGCCCGAGATTTCCCTGAATTTAGCCGGCTAAGCGAAAATCCAGCTTCGTAGTACAGGCCTCAGGTGATAAACTTGATTCTGAATTTAGGAAGTTAATGTGTGTTAAAATGTGCAGCAGCTCATGAAGGATATTGACTTCCTCTCATCTGAACATGTCTCCTTCTCCTCTCTCCTCAGGTCCTTGGATGTATAACGAGATGACGATGAGCTCTTCTGATTCCCCACTTTAAATATGTCTATATATTGTTGATCAAATCCATGCTTTCCTGTTGTGTACAAAATGGTGGACCTAATAATAAAGAAACCAATCATTTAAGAACGTGTGTTGTTCTTTTAGTTTTGTATATAAATGCATCATGTTTTCCAAGTTGATCAAATAAACTCATGAATACAAGATTAAAACATAGTTTCTCTATCTTGGTCAAAGTGTTGATGAACCAGTTTGTACCTTTTGGTTTGATGAGCTTCAGGTCACCAGGACTTGCTTTGTTTTTATTTCTGTACTTGGGTACATTTCTACGCTGAAGGATTTTAATTCTGCTCTCTGCAATGAGCAAAAAACGCATTGGTGGCTAAATATATTTGACTAAATATACACTGTAATTAAAAAAGTATTTCCTTATCCATAATTACTCGTGACATATTGCATAGTTATGATATACCCCTGTTCTTTGGAAACAATATACATAAGAAACAAGACTTTAAATCCATATTTATTCTATAAGAACTGCAGTGAGTGCATATTTGAGTTGTGTTGTATTTGTTAACACGACTAAAGTACAATGATTTGCTTCTGAATATGAAATAGAAACCTTGCAGACAGGTGTTTGCCCCTCTTTGCTCTTCTCTTCACCACCAGATGGCGACAGGAGCCTGGATATCTGTTTCTTTCTCATAAGCAGTAAGTTGTACCAAAGCCCTAGAACTGAAAGAGTTGCAACAGCGGAAGTCCAAAATGCTTGATCGTCTCGTGGTGGTCTCTTTATAGGGCTTTGCTTCAGTCTTACTCATACAGGGGCTGTTTCTCAAAGTCGAGGACGCTTCCTTCGTAGGACATGTCCTTCCGAGTCAGGTCCTTCAGAGGCTATAGGCAAGAATCCTTCCTAGCATTCGGAGAACGAAGAATGGAACAGGCTAGCAGGTGTGCAGGTGTGCGTCATATGAGAGGCCCCGCCTTAAATTGAGCGCGATTTGTTTGAAGACTCATAACTGATTTGTGAAGATCGAAGATGTACTTGAGTAACTGTATTTTGTAAAAGGATCATCTCTCCAGGAGAGAACCACTAAACTAACATAACACGTCTCCTTCTGTTTGCAGCCTTGAAAAAGTCCTGGAGGATAAGCAGCCATAAGAAAATCATAAAATCACCATCACCAATCAATAATACAATGTGTATTCATATATCATACTTGATGTCTGCAAACCTCTTTTACACATATTGGTGCACATTGTAGCATAAACCACAAATATCAACAAAAGAGGCAAAGTCCAAACAAGGTTCATTTTAATTATTTATTTGGAGGCTCTGAAGGATCCTTCCTTGACATTGAGAAGCAGCCACAGTATAAGAAAAGCTATTACAAAAGGTTTAAAAATAGAAAAGCATTTCCTTGTGTGTGTGGTTTAGGCATGGATGTATAATAAGAACTGGAAACAGCGTCGGAGGCGGGGTCTCGTTCTTTCCTATGAGAGCTGCTCATTGGCGCATGAAGGCAAAATGGCCCAACTTTTGAGAGAGTGAAACGTCACAGATTACCCATCATGCCTGGCTGTCAGAGCAGAAGAACCTGTGGGTGTTTCTCAATGTCGAGTACGCTTGCTTGGTAGCACATGTCTTCCGAGTCACTTGCTTCAGAAGCGAGGCAAGAATACTTCCTGGCATTCGGAAAACAAAGAGTGGAACAGGCGAGCAAGTGTGCGTCATATGAGAGGCCCCGCCTTACATTTTCCGCCACAGATTTGGGGAAATTGGTCCGTGCGCAAAGCATTGCGGGGATTTTAAGACCGCAGAGTCTACACATGTGGAGCCTCGAAATTTCTCCCTACGAAGTACGCCGGGCTCGGTAGAATTCCAAGTATGCTGGACATTGGAACAGTCCTTCGGCGGCACTCGATGACGTAGTATGCTCGAAATAGTGGCTCTGGAGCAGCTTTACTCATTGAGAAACGGCCCCGCCCCTTAAGCCCCGCCCCCCGAGCTCCCACTCTCGGCTCACTAGAATGAATGGAGAGAGAAAATAAATCTAGATTCGGCTTTTAGTGCATTTTATAACTTTAAGGACCGAATTATTCTAATCAAGGCTATAAAATAGTTCATACTGGGTATTTTATTGAGTTAAAAAAAAATATCCACCGATTTACAGACGTCTCTTTCCCCATGTTAGTCAATGGGAAAAAGTATTTTTGGGTTGGGTGACGTCACGGACTGATACGGAAGTTGCAGTACCGCCGTTTGGACACAACCCATTTTGAGAGTCCGGAGCACTTCCTGGGGGCTTGGGTTTAGGGAGGGCGGCGCCCTATCGCCCCCTATGGGCCAGCCGCCACTGGGTAGAAGTACAAAGTAGCAAAATATTGAGATACTCAAGTAAAGTACAAGTATTTCAGAATTGTACTTAAGTACAGTGCTTGAGTAAATGTACTTAGTTACTGAACACCACTGGGTTTAATTCACTACCTAAGTATATTATATTTACATTCACCAGCACAAACAGGTACAGGTTTTTACAGTTTGATAATACAAAACAAATAAAACTCCAAATCGCATGCCTTGGTACCAAATGCCCCAAAATCCCAAATCTTACCCAGAAGTCAGTACCAATTGGTAAAATAAGAACAAGCCCTTATTTTTGTCATGACCCGGCTCCTATGCCTGACAAAAATGTGAAAGGATGCAATGGATGCTGGTAAATTAAAGTATTGTATGTAATAAAGTAAACATGTACTTGAAAAAAACTCAAGCTAATACCAAAGGAAGGCCGATACGGGTAGATGCTCTCAGGAGGGAGTCCAGGAGAAAAGAGAGAAGGAAAGTGGCCTTCGCTCAGAATCTGTGTTACCTTCAAGGACAAGTGGAAACATGTACAGGTAACAAAACAGAGGACTAGGACTTCAACTGTCACACACACTCCACAAGGTTTTTCCTCAGCTCAAGTTGAGGTCTTCGTAAAGATACGGGTCCAGCTCACGGAGAGCATTGATCAGAACCCTGCTGGCTGCAGCTCCTTTTCTTCGCACCGCGTCCACCATCTCTCGTGCTCCGTCAATTTGGGGTTTGGCTCTGGCCGACGTCATTTCAGAATCATTGATGACTCCAGACTGAAAGAGTTTATCCAGAAGGTTCTTCAGGAGAGTTGGAGTCACTCTTTGAATGAACTCTGCCCGAACTGAGAACAGCCACTCGACTGCTAGGACGCTGCTCTCTGCTGGGACTCTGCTCACTGCTGGGACTCTGCTCTCTGCTGGGTCTCTGCTCTCTGCTGGGTCTCTGCTCTCTGCTGGGACTCTGCTCACTGCTGGGACTCTGCTCTCTGCTGGGACTCTGCTCTCTGCTGGGACTCTGCTCTCTGCTGGGACTCTGCTCTCTGCTGGGACTCTGCTCTCTGCTGGGTCTCTGCTCTCTGCTGGGACTCTGCTCACTGCTGAGACTCTGCTCTCTGCTTGGACTATGATCTCTGCTGGGACGCTGATCACTGCTGGGACATTTCTCTGGGACAATTCATGCCTTGGATCTGGAAGATAAACAGGGAAAACACTTTTGTTAACCAACAATCACATTAAACTACGGAGCCCTGGAGGGTTCATAGAGAGAAAAATAAATAAAACGAGGCCACGCTTTATTAACTTGTGCGCACAAGATGTAATTCGTGGCCTCAATTTAAATAAAACGAGGCCACGCTTTATTAATTTGTGCGCACGATATACTTTCTCGTTACGCCATTTTATTAGTTTAAACGTAGCAGCCTCGATCTCTATTCAGCTGTTCTAATGAAGGGAAACACAGTGAAGTAAACAGTAAAAGGCACAGCTCTTTGCAGCTGGGGCTGCTCTTCTCAGATTCTGCTGAGTTACACGTTACTGCCTCCAGTGCCCTGTACGACGAAGCCAGTTCAACAGACCCTGGATATGTTTGAGTTACCCGGCTTAACTAACGCTAACAAACGCGATCTCGCTAAGCGGTCCTACGAAGCTGGTTATCAACTCAGTAAATCAACCAGGGTTTCTCTGTCCGGCTGAGAGCGCGTTCACGTGAAAGAGACAGGGTTAGCAACATTTGACCAATCACAAACATGGAGAAGCGTGCTGACAGCGCAGCGTCATACTTCATGAATGAATAGTAAATAGCAAATCCTGCATTGTGTGGGACATGTATTTTATGGGCAACCTGCTTCTGTAAAGTGGCATGTAACCGTATAATAAACGTATTATATTCTTTGCAAGCTCTTGCGGGGCCACATAAAATGAAGTCGCGGGCCGGATTTGGCCCCCGGGCCTTGAGTTTGACACCCCTGCTTTAGGGGCTCCGTATTAAACAGATCTCTTAAAAATGTAAGTAATTCGACATTCCCAGAGGGGGATTTCTGTTCACTTAAAGTTATAATATGTAACATTTCCTCATTAAAATGTATAAAAACTCCTACACCTGTATTATTTATATTTTGTTGAGTTGTGTACAAACATTATCGCAAATGGTTCAGAGAGATGTGTAATTTTAATCGAGGTAACAGTACGTTCATCACGGTCTCCTGTAATGGCGGCGTATCCACTTAAGCATTAGAAGCTGAAGACTACAACTCCCATAATGCCACGCTGTTTCACCACCGCACAATACTAGTTTTTATTATGGTTTTAGAATATAACAGGTTGTGTGTTTAATGTAGTAATGATGCGCTGCCATGGAGCCTTAATAGAGAATGCTATGAGATGGAGCTTTAGAGTTATCCAGTCTATCACTGGGTCTGAGCTCAGGTGGAGTCTTTACCTTCCAGTGACACGCGATAATCCCAGACTACGTTTCCACCTTGGTCCTTGACCTTCAAAACCACTCTCTCTGTGCTCGTCGTCAGGGAAACTTGAAATGTCGGGTGGTAGTTTGGTCCAAACCTGGAATCAAATCTTTTACTCTGGAAACCAGAAGCAGAAGTTAAATGTTTATCTGGATCTTTCCTGATTGTGAATCCACATGCAGATAAATGTGTGTTAATGATCACTGTGTTTCTTTAGAGGAGTATCAGTGACTCACCTGAGGCTGAATGAAGAAGCCCTCAGGTTCACAGTGCACACTGTAACTGTGATCAATGTCCAGCTCACAGTCGGAGGAGATTGGGATGTTCACAGCACGTCTGTGTTTTTTAACAACCTTCAGAAACAGGACATTTTGATCAATTTAAAACAACATGTTGACAGACCTGCTCTACAGAGATATAAGAATTACAATCAATTAAGAATAACATCATGAGGACATATGTGAGTAGATTAATGAAAGTGTATAGGTTAGATATTTTTGGATGAGATTCCAATTCTCCAACACATTTTTTTATATATTTATTAGGGTTGTTTACGGAGCCCCTAAAAGGCTCATGAAGTATCTTGTGCGCACGATACACTTCAGAGACATGTTTTGTCTATATCTGAGACCTATAAGTATTGATGAAGAACAGTATAATAGGGGACCTTTAAGGCTTCGATTAGGGTTGGACTCCCAAAATACTTCCCTTCAATCTTTCAGTTGTTGAGTGTTTCAACTGAGCCTTTCAGTATTTGCTAACCATCTGATTTACTGTCGATGTTAATGATGTAACCTGCCATTCATACATTCATCATCACATTATTGATTTAATACTTATGTTATTCTGTAGTTTATATATTCTGAGCAGTTCATGATTATTTCATTTATAAAGAACCGTTTTATGTGTTTTGTGTGTGAAGTAAATCAGCCTATGTTCACAGAGTAAACTCAGATTCTCAGATGATGAGACTAATCGTGTTCTCATATCATCTCTCTCAGTAGGGAGCTTGGGGACACAACTTCTTAACGTTTATTTTTACGTATTTTAAAGTATTAAGGTATCGAGTTTGATAACCAGTAGAGTGTGGCACTCCACGTAAATAATTAATAATTCATTATTAAATCTGCATGGGCTCTCCCCATCCGTCTATGGGCTGGGGGGGGATCCCCCGGCACTGTTTTTTGAGCACACTTTCTGCGAGGTAGGCGCAGCAGGGTGTGCTCTGTCAGCCGCAGCCCAGATTTCTCCTCGGTCACAACCGGGTTAAAGGAGAATGTGGGGCAGCAGCTGCTGACCAGAAAAGCCGGTCAGGGGCAGTAGGGTGGAATGATGTTGTTGGACGACAGTGCGCGTATACATCAGGGCTCCACCCACTGTACCCATAGAGTCCAGTAGAGGGCGGAGCCTGTGAGAGATATAACGTTGGGTTACGTATTGTAACCCTTGTTATATTAGCACAGGCGGAGCCCTCTACTCAGGCACTGTCTGTCCTATATCGCTCGCTGAAGAGAGGTGTAGGATGATAGTCAGGAGGCGAGGCCTCCTTTTATACGGTGTGATGCGTGCGCATTCAGGTAGGCCCGCCCCAAGGCCGGCTACGTCTATAGAAATCTCAGTAGGTGAATGCTTGCATAGAGGGTAGTACCCATAGGGTCCAGTAGAGGGCTCCGCCTGTGCTAATATAACAAGGGTTACAATACGTAACCCAACGTTTCATCCCTCCAATTCTATTCTATTCAGTAGGGAGCCTGGGGCCACAACTTCTCTGTGGAAACAGCTGTGGTTTAAAACAAGCATTTAGGCTGATGGTGAGCACATTACCTCCTCCTCAAGGACGTTGTTCTGCAGCAGAAATACATCCAGTATTTGTTCCTCTCGGCCCGGGGGTCGTAGGAGCAGCAGAATTTGGCCCTTTATTCGCAACTTTAGAAGCCTTCTCAATTTATCGATGATGAGGCCAAAGAGAGAGAGGTGAAGCACCTTCACCACCACGTGAGTGTGTGTGACCTCCAGCGGCTCCAAGATGCTCAGGCCTTCATCAGTGATGTGGACGACAGACAACAGGCCGTCCAGGAGCAGCGCTGTGGAGCAAAGAGCTGGTCATCTGTTGCATTGCTGCTAACACAGCTTCATCATCTTCAATGTCACACCACTTTAGCTCAGAGCTAATGTTCATCTAATGTCATTCACTTCGGAGCCTCACTGGGATGTACCAGTTTATATCCTTCACCTTTTATTAGTAATGTATAATTATTGTTCCGTCCCCCTGTGATCTTTCTGGATGTGAGCGTGCGAAATTATTGTCTAATTTACAAGACTGCTGAAATGTTTGTAATCTGCAGCCAGAGCAGCTTGACTGTGTCCGGTCTCATGTCTGAGTGATTCTCTAGATGTGTGAAGAGTTCTCTAAAGCTTTCAGGGCGTAGAAAGTCTAACTTATAAATGTTGTTGTCTGTTGTTTTGTTTTGTACATGCTTCAGCCAGACTGACAATGTAAAGAGCAGAAAGAGCAAGAGATGGATAACAAAGTCATAATTAATCAAACTGCTAGCTGAGAGTGAGAGTTAGCGTTGAGTTAGCACTGTTAGCAGCTAAACATGCTGTGGACTGACAGGTCACAGTTTAAATGTCTTTAATATCCAGTGAGGAGACTGCAGAGGACCCAAAGAAAATCCAACTCAGTATTTAGAGCTGCATTGCATCGTATGCTTCAATAATGATGTCATGAAACACATCCACTAAATGGATGTTTTAATCATTTCATTCTACTTCTTTTGGAGACTCAACTATTTTGAATGTAAAGAACAGATTTGGTGTCTGAATTATCTTATCAAGGTTCAAGGTTCTCTATTTAGTCATACGTACATAGCTACAGTGTAGTTGTGCCAATGAAAATCTTGTGTCACAGGCTTCTCCAACAGAGCAACACAAAACACAGATACACAGAAAAATATAGTGCAAGTAAATAGTAAATACTAATACAAAAAGAAAAATAGTTTTAAAAAAGTGAAATAGTGAAATAGTGCAATAAGAGTCTATATGCAAGTTATTGAAATAGGATATAAAGGTAAATAGATAAATAATTTTTAAATATGTGTTTAAGTAGCAGCCAGATGAATATTAGGAATGTTGTTTCAACTGTTCAGGTGTTTAACAGATTTTGCTTCAACAGTTCTGGTGGTTAACAGTCTTATTGTCTTTGTTAAACTAGTTAACTTTTGAACAGTAGTGGATGGTATAAGGTGCTAAACATTATATAAGTGTATTTGTTAACACTGCAGATGTCTTTACCATCCTCTATCTCGCTGTGTGGCAGGTGGAGCTGGCAGACGGCAGCTTCATCAGAACTCTTCACATCGAACAGCGGCCCTGCTGCCTGCTTGCCAGCTGATTGGAGGAGGCTCTCATCCCAAGTGGCCGCCCTGTACAGAAGCTCCGCCTTCTGAGCCATGACGAACACCAGGCCAGTCGAAGCACACTGGAACATACCTGGACCAGGACACCTGAACCTGTAGACACACAAGAGACAAGTTACTACAACAAGCCTTCACTGGCCTGTGTTCTGACTGACAGGTGTTCATCCAGCTGGAGTCTGACCTGGAGGAGGGTTTGTTGAAAGATCTGAAACACCTGATGATTACAGGAGCATCACTGAAGATGTGTCCACATGCATCAGAATGTGTGTAAACACATTTTCATTAAATTAACAAAATGTCTAGTCCAGCGAGGATCTAGACTGGTACAAGAAAACAATCCTGCACACAGAGGCATTATCTTATTGATGTCTGCTGGAAAGAGATTGGATGCAGTACCTCAAGGTGAAAGACTTGAAATTAAACACAATTAAATAAATATATATTTTCAATGTGTTTAAAATAATATGTGGTCATGTTATAGGATTACCTGTATGAAGACTCAGTTGTGTGTTCAGGTGAGAAGGATTCAGGAGCCTGGAACAAACAAAGTTATTTATTTTATTAGAAATCAAGTTAAGCTCTAGCTTCAACTCTCAACTGCTCCTCTCTCACCTTTCTGTCTGTCTTCACTTCCTGTTCCACATCGGAGTCACCTGATGGAGAGAAGAGGTGACAGAGAACAATAATAATAAAACTATAATAATTATTGTACTATAAATACCTTTTAAGATCAGATGTATTGTACAATATCTTGATGAATGGAGGGTATGGTTCAGTACTCACAGTTCTTCTGTATCTTGGCTCTGATTGGCTCGTCATTGATCCTGCAGGGATGAACACAATCCAACAGTTTGAGATCAAGTTAAAATAATAGTTAGTTCTTTGAGTTAGTCAGCTTCAGAGTCCTGACTGATCCAATGCTTTACATCACATCATATCTTCTCTGCAAACACTACGACTGACTGCGCACAGCTCTCAGCTGCATTAGAGAATTCACTAGGCATTAGTCCAGGAACATAGAAAAACAAACAGACTTCCTTTTTAACTGTAACATCCCATTTGTCTGTTAATGAGTTGCTCCTGACTGAAATGTGGCGTTGCATTGTCAGCTTGTATTATATTGCTTGATAATAATGAAAGTAAAGAAACACAAGATGAACAAAAGGAGAAACTGCAGACAAATGGTAACATCCATGATTTGTTGTGCTAAGCTAGGCTACGCCTGGAAGGTGGACCTGGAGAGATTCCCCAGTGAGAGGAACACCTCCACCTCCCTGTGTTTAATACAATACTGCTGAACCAGCAGAGAGTCGACCCCTTACTGACGTGAGAGTCTCCAGTCTGAAGTCTGGACTCTCCAGAAGATCTCTCAGCAGCTCCACTCCTGAATCCTGCAGCTTGTTCTCTCTCAGGTCCAGATCTCTCAGGTAGGAGGGGTTGGACTTCAGAGCTGAGGCCAGAGCAGAACAGCTGATCTCTGACAACCTGCAGCCTCTCAGTCTGAATAAAGAACACATGATCACATGGTTAGTTTAAACTATTCAGTCAGTATAAGCATCTTTTAGCTTCATAAAAATGTTGGAAGAAGCAAATACTGAATATATGTTTTGTGTTTGATTGGAAATACTTATTAATTGTACTCCTTTGTCTTTTATATAATGTAGTAAAATGAAGCTTGATGGAGGTTCAGTGTGAATTATGCAGAGTATAATTCTTATTGTAATGTTTACATTTAAAGCTGAACATTGCTCTGCCACTGTCAGGGAAAGAAACCACAGAAGAAGAAAACAGACTTTAGCATCAAGATACTCCGTGAGGATCAGGATCATATCAGCCTGATGTCTGCAGCTCAGAGTCAACACAACTCTCACATATTCATCTCAGCACAGAAGTTAAAGATGGAGAACTGACCTGAGAGCCTCCAGTCTGCAGTCTGGACTCTCCAGAAGATCTCTCAGCAGCTCCACTCCTGAATCCTGCAGAGCGTTGAGACTCAGGTTCAGAGCTCTCAGATGTGATGGGTTGGACTTCAGAGCTGAGATCAGAGCAGAACAGCTGATCTCTGACAAACTGCAGCCTCTCAGACTGAATAAAGAAAACATGATGTAAGTTTAGAAAAACAAAGTTTCAGCTTAAAATATTCAAGGTTCAATAATCTGTTTTTAGCTGGAGAAGTAGAGAATGTAGGAGTTTATAAAGTGGACATCCTGACAGGTTAAAAACTGTAAGATCCAGAAAGAGAAAAGAGCTCTCATTAATATGAAAGACAACGTGCTTCACCTTCAATAAAAAGTGGAGACTTCACATCTGAACCTCTGCTCCATCTACACTAACTCATGATGTGCAGCCAGACTAATACAAACCCACTGAAACTGATTCAACTCAAGATCACACACTTTACAAATATGACAAATATGTCGGGATGAATTTAGAAGAAATGTGATAAAAAATAGACAGAGAATATTTATTTCAGAAATAGTGGAGCCATACATCCAAAGCATCTTCAGTTTAAACTCCTCAGTCAGTATGAGCATCATGTAGCTTCATACAAATGTGAGAAACAGCTAAAACTGAACATATTTGTCAGTGTTTGATAGTTTTAATAAAAATATTTAATTATTGTATTCATGTGTTTATAATGTCATTTATTTAAAACACATGATGGAGAATATAAGATGAATTTGAGGTTTTTAGGAGGTTCAGAGTGAATTATGCAGTTTGATTTTTCCTTAAAGAGCAACTTGCAGGTTAGAGACCCCAGTGAATAAATGTGTAGGAAAATGATGTATACACTAGATTTTCAAAACAATATACATAAATAAACACTACAGTGACATCTGGCGTGGTTTCTGTAAGACATTTTTACTTCCGCATAAAAGAAGACCACCCGCGTGTGACGTCACATGAGGGAGAGCGGCCGGTCTAACGTATTAATAAACATGGATCACAATGCTACTTTTGACACAGAAGAGGTTGAAATGTATATTCGAATGCATATGACGGACCACAACCTTATAATTATGAGCCTGCTAGGCGTCCAAGAGACCAGAGGCCTGTACTACGAAGCCGGATTGTCGCTTAGCCGGCTGACTTCAGGGAAAACTCAGGCTTTCCGGTCCTACGACGCTGGTTCTCTTTTTAGCAGGCTAGATCTCCATGGTAACTTATGCTGAGCGGCTAACCTCCTCGGGAGGAGGTTTGGTTGCAGGCTAAGAGATCAACTCAGTGAAAGCACCGCCTGCTGACCAATCAGAGCTTCGTGTGCGGAGTTTAAAGCTATCAAGTCATATAACAGGATAGAGGAAATACAGAAAAACTGCCGTTGCAGGAAAGACGGCCGGCAAAAATCAACTGACTGTGTGAACGTGAACATTAATAGAATATCCCCTCCCATCTTCAGAGCAATCTGACTATTATAACATTAGCGTTAAGAAAGCTTACTTAAATATCTGCCACAACATAAGTAACCGGATCAGAGTAACATTAAGTACAGTCCGCTGCACTGTGAGTGCAGACGGCGATGTGTCCCATTATCATTCATATCATATCACATCATAATGTATCATATATTTCCTTATCTGAGTCAGCTGAGCCGTATCTAGCCGTGCAACACTCACAGTGTCACATACTGTATGCAGAAGTATTATTTTAAGCAACACATTAAGTTGACGAAACACTCGAGTCAAATTCTCCTAATTAAAGTCAGATCCACTCGTGTCTTAGACGGGGCAGTGATATCATAAACCTGTTAATGTACGCATTCAAACGCTTTTTCTTTTACCAGCTGCATTCACCTTGCAGGTGCAGCTTTGTGGCTTTTATCCTGGATAAAGTGTTTAAGTCATGGATGTTTAAAGTTTAACGTCTTCATAATTGTCTAATATTAAAGTTCACTTTTCATTCAGGAAGTATGACGCTGCGCTGTCAGTACACTTGTCCATGTTTGAGATTGGTCGAATGCTCCAAATACCACCCCTTTCATGTGAACGCGCACCTAACTAGATAGGACACGGCTGGCTTGAGCGATCCACTTGATAACCAGCGTCGTAGTACAGCTTAGCGAGAGCGCGTATGTTTTGGATTGGGCCAACCGGCTAACTCCAACATATCCAGGTTAGGAAAATCCGGCTTCGTAGTACAGGCCCCAGGAGCAGCCAAGGATTAGAAGGAATAACGGCCATCGGAGAGAAATGGAGCTGTGGTGTGAGGAGAACCAGTGGAGAACAGGGCAGCTGTCTTGGTGAGTGACCGGCGTTAGCTACAGTTCATGTTAGCTAACGTCGGTCACATCACAACATTGTAAAGTTAGCTATCATATATCAGGCTATAACTAAAGTAGTATTGATCATATAGAAACGTTACTGGCAGGACTGTTGATACTGATCCATGACAGAAACTAATGCGCAAGTATCAGCCGTATCTCGCGTTACCTAATGCAACTACTCCACACTAACGTCTGACGGTGCTGTGTACCGAGGGGAGAGAGAGGAGCAGAAGGGGGGGAGAGAGGGAACGAAGGGGGGAGAGAGAGAGAGGAACGAATGGGGGAGAGAGAGAGAGAGGGAACGAAGGGGGGGAGAGAGATGGAGCGAACGTGGGGTGGAGAGGAAACGAAGGGGGGGAGAGAGAGGAACGAATGGGGGGGAGAGAGAGAACGAAGGGGGGAGAGAGAGAGGAACGAAGGGGGGGAGAGAGAGAGAGAAGGAAGAGGACGAGAGGGGGGAGAGAGAGAGGAAGCAAGGGGGGG
>NW_022988041.1:0-32500 GCF_902827165.1 Trematomus bernacchii
CTGTACTTTCTACTTCTTACATTGAACACAAATACCTGTACTTTCTACTTCTTACATGTTGAACACAAATCCGTTACTTTCTACTTCTTACATTTTGAACACAAATACCTGTACTTTCTACTTCTTACATGTTGAACCCAAATACCTGTACTTTCTACTTCTTACATTTTGAACACAAATACCTGTACTTTCTACTTCTTACATGTTGAACACAATACCTGTACTTTCTACTTCTTACATGTTGAACACAAATACTGTACTTTCTACTTCTTACATGTTGAACCCAAATACCTGTACTTTCTACTTCTTACATGTTGAACACAAATACCTGTACTTTCTACTTCTTACATGTTGAACACAAATACCTGTACTTTCTACTTCTTACATGTTGAACAAATACCTGTACTTTCTACTTCTTACATTTCCCAAACAGGCTGGTTCCTTTAGTTTGAAGTGTGTTTTGGTGGCGTGATCATTATTATTAGAGTCATTGCGTGCCTATTGATTTGAACACGATCCGTGTATCCATCATTTCCTGGTCTTCTCTAAAGAAGAGGGACCAATGAAAACGTTGTCATGTTGCCGTTGTTCAGCATGGAAACATTCATTAGCTAACAATGACATTATTGTTCTATTAATATAAAGGGAGGTCAGGTACTCTTTAAAACAGCTGCTAGTTATGGGTACTTTTTACTTAAAGGTGGGGTAGGTAAGTTTGAGAAACCGGCTCGAGATACACTTGTTGTTATATTCCATGGAATGCTCTTAACATCCCGATAGCAATGAATATCTGAAGTGCTTTGACAAAAAATCCATAAAAAATATCATCTGTGGAAGCCGTAGTACTGTAAAAAGCAGCACGACCAATCATCTGAGCCGGCCCGGCTAAAATAACTGGATGGCCTACCAGCCTGTCAGCCTTCCATCTGTGCACAAACTTATCTCGTGCCCTCATTGGTCATGTGCGCGTTCGTGTGTGTTGAGGAGGGGCTCTGTGAGGAAGTGGCAGATTTTCTCCGGTTGTGTATTTTCAAATTCTAGCGATCTCGAGCCGGTTTCTCAAACTTACCTACCCTACCTTTAAGTACATTTCAAAGCCCTCTTTACTTTACTTGAGTAAAGAAGTTTAGTCAGTACTTCTACTTTACCAGAGTATTTTTAAACATGAGTATCTGTACTTCTACTTGAGTAAAGGATGTGTACTTTAACATCTCTGCAGACTAATGGGAAAGTCTTGCTGTCTCCGCAGGGGGTGAGGCTGTCGTCGGGCAGATTAGGGACAGAGTAGTGTCCAGTGGGGGGGTCAGGATGTGTCTCCGCCCCGCAGGACTGGTACTGTTTGAGGCGGATGTGCCAGGCCAGGCTGCAGACGGCCGACACCGTCTTGAACTGGTGGATCACGTTCCTGGGAATGAAGTAGATGTCGTCGTGGCAGAGCTGCGTTCGAACGTATCGAACCCCCTCCCTGCGCAGCTGGTTCAACTTAGCGTCGTCCACCCACTGCACACACTGCACACACACACAGTTTTAACGATTACATGTTACCAGGGTTCGAGTTATATATATAATAGCCGGGTAATAACGTAAATAACGGGTGATATTTATAAGAGAGAGACTTCACAGCTCATTACACACACACACACACACACAAACACCAACCACACACAACACACACACACACACACACACACAACACCACACCACACACACACACACACACACACACACCACACACACACACACACAACACCACACTACACACACACCACACACACACACACACACACACCACACACACACACACACACACACACACACACCACACACACACACACACAACACACACACCACACACACACACACACCACACACCACACCACACACACACCACACCACACACCACACACAACAACACACACACACACACACACACACACACCACACACACACCTTTAGTAACAGCTGGAATAGAGGGGGATGAGGCTACAAGGATCTGTTTGGGGTTTGGAGCAGAACACTTCAGAGACATGTGTATATATCTGAGACCTATAATATATGCCTAAAGATAGCATGATAGGACACCTTTAAAGATGACATGTTACCCATACTAAACGTGTTATCAGTATGTGTAACTCATCATTTGAATCTCCTGACCTGGGACACCGGGGGCTCGTAGAGGTCGAGCTGCAGCCGCTGCACCACCTCGTTAAAATCTCCAGCCTGAAAACACACCACGTCTTTGGTGACCCGGGGACCGTTGTTCCTGTAACACACACACACGCTTTATTAGGGTCTTTAACAGTAATAACGTAAATAACGGGTGGCACACGGCACACATCTCTCTCTCTCTCTCTGAAGCTCACCCCTCTCTGAAGCTCACGGCCTTCAGCAGTCCCACGGCGGCGGTGCTCTTCCAGTCGAAGCTCTGACCCACGTGGTCAGCGTGGGCTTTGGTCCGGTCCTCGTACAGAACCTCTCGGGGCTCGCTGGCTCGAGGGAGGTAGTGCAGGTTCTTTATCTCGTTCATGGACCTGCAGCAAACATGTGGGGGAGGAGAGGAGATGATTCAGTGACCCCCCCCTCTCTGTACATACTGTACTGTAATTAATGCACACAATATACACAATATCAGGTTTTTGTGTTTTCGGCTGTGGAGACTCTTTGAATACTGTATTCCCACTCAACTCAAAGACATGCATATAGCACCGTCACAGCTCACTGAGGAACATCCTATCCTCTCGCCTCCATCTACTCGTCTTTCATCCTTTCTTTGTAACTAATGCTGTTGATGTGATTTTAAAAAGGTGTCTATTACCATCTGGACAACAGCTGGTCATGAGCCATGTCGGCTAAAGCTGCTGCACTTACGGACCGTCCACACAGCAGCGTTAAAAAAAATCTAGGAAGGCTTCTGCCCATTCACTTTGAATGGGGTGACGTTACTTTGCCTCACTTTTCGCCGAACTGCATTGTGGGAAGCAGAGCGGAGATTTTCAGGATTTTCAGGATTCAAAGTTGAGCAATGTTCAACTTTTGAAGCTGAGGTGGAAGCGTCAGCCAATCAAATCCCGTGTATGCAAATCTGACAGTTCAAGTGCTAGCCAATCAAACGGCGTGTATGCTGGGAGAGACATACCGCAGGTCATTTCCTCATATTCCAAAACATGGAGGAGAAATTAGCGGTAGGGAATCACCCGGTGCTTTATGACCAGTCCCTATTTACCTACCGGGATACAAACCGGAGGAGCCAGGCATGGAGGGAGGGTGGCAGAGACAGTGGTAGGTTTTCGCCTGTTTGGGGAGTTTATATCCAGTTTACTTCGGGCTTTTTGCTTCGTATGTCGGGGGCGGGAGATTCATGTGATTGGTTGTTGGTGCCTTGCTCGCAAAAAATACCCAAGCTTCAGATACGCCCACCTCCAAGATTTTTTTAACGCTGCTGTGTGGACGGGCCGTTACTGTTCAGTTGGTCAGTGGGGACTGTCCACGACACTACACACAGATCAACTCAACTGCTGGACTGGTACCTGCGCCTCTTGAACGGAGACTTCTGCAGATCAGCTGTCGGCACCATCTGCTCCCCGGGTCTCACCCACAGAATCGGCCCGTCGTCGCTCTGCGATCGGCAGGAGAGCTTCAGCGAGGAGAGACTCCCCCAGGGGAGGGTCATCTGGGGGGGGGGGGGGGGCGGAGGGGAAGACCACAGATTACACAGACGTTACAGGGTGGTACTTCTTAAGGCCCCTACACACCAGGCCAATATTGGCCGTCTTGCGTTGTTTGGCGACAACGGGTTCCTTGTCGCCCAAAGTCAATTTGGTGTGTCCCGAACCCTCGGCCGTGACACGCCTTATTTGGCCTTTCACGGTCGACACAAGCTATCGGGCCAAGAAACCACTCTGATCAGCTGTTCAGCTAGCAAATGAGAAGCGAAACGGAAGTGAGGGACGTAAACAAACGATTTAAGGCACAGGACAGCAGCTAAACCCCAGCAGGTGATACTTAAAGACATCAAACATAGCCCTTAAATGTCCTCTCTTACCTCCCACACATAGCAGGGACATCTCTGATATCGGCGGGAGCGTCCCCGGCTGTCCTCTGCTGAGAGCTCCGTGATTTGTTTGGTCAAGTCCGGTTTTTCATCTCATCGTAAATTTAGCAAGAAGTGGCCATTACTACATTGCTGACTCAATAAACGACACACCCGCCAGAACACTGCGATCATCAGATGCAGGTCTATTAACTGTGATTTGATAGTATGTCTGCACTTTATGTGCTCATTTCATCATTCATGTATTTTTATATTCTAAAACATGTTTTCGATGGACGAGAGTGAAAATGGAACGCACACGCTATTTGTTTGTGTATATCAGTCTGTTCTTCTTCTCTGTCTTCCGGTTGTTGCCTCTTTTGAATGACGAATACACACTACCGCCGCCTGCTGGTAAGGAGAGTTATTGCCACTCACGCATGCGCAGTTCGTACGTGCTCGGCTGAAGTCTTTGCGGTGTGTTCCAGTGCGACACACGGCCAAGACGCAGGAGAACTCGTCGATGGAACTGTCGATGTCGATGTCGGCGAGTTCTCTGGTGACTGCCTGGTGTGTAGGGGCCTTTAGTGGGAAACATGCTGTATATTCAGTAGGGGTGGGGGATATAATCGATACAGCACAGTATCGCGATACTTTGCGCGGCGATATTGTGTCGATACACGGACGCTAGGTTTAGATTTTTCCTGATGTAAACCGTAGCGTATCCCTCCGAAAGACGGTCGTACACCTGACTGATGTTTTCTAATTTATTGAAACCTCCAAAAACCAACGTGAGAGCTACGCAGACACAAAACAACCAATGCATTTAAGCTACATCCATATGAGCATTACTTTAGAATACCATTCAACAAGTGAACTTCAAATAGTTAGTTATGATACAGTATATAAACGAATTGAGACTCAAAGCACATGTTCACACTGACCTTGAGCCTCTTGCTAACACTTTAATGTGAACTTTATCTTTTGATATCGCCGTATTTAAATGTAGATATCTCCGTTAATGTCTGTACTTTATCTCCGTTCTTTTTCTCCGTCTTTGCTTTGGGAACAGTAACTTCCTGCTGATAGCGCAAAGTCTATATAAAACAGGAAGTTCAGACATGTATACCATTACAATGAAAGTAACAGAAACATCTCCTTTTCAATGTGTGTTCAAAGAACTCCTCTAGGCGTGACCGAAGATCTGGATTGGAGCCGGCCCGACTCTCCAGTCCCCGCACACACCTCCCACACAACTACAAGACCGTGTGCACCGCAGTTAGTCGGGAGAGGTCTGCATCTGTGGCAGACGTCTCTCGGTACTCCCTCTCCCGCCCAATTATTTTTCCCACTTTAGAAGTGAGGTTTTCTTTTGTTTTTAGTTATTTTGTATATTTTGTGTACTAACTTGTTCAAACTCTTATTCAAAGAGTCTTCCTTAGTTCCTTTTGTTGTTTAGTTAAAGTGGACCTATCATGCTATATTTGAATAATATAGTGTAGGACCATACCTATATAAGGAATATTTATACTTTTTTTTTTTTCAAAATACCAAACAGATCATGCATTTTAGCCATGCCTAATTTTGCTCAATTTGACCATTTATAGCTCTGTTTTAGCAAGGGCTGATTCTGTGAGAACAGCACCATCTACAGGCCTGGCATATGTACTACAGCGTCTCCAGCGCTTTCGAACGGCAATGTCCGTGGCTGTCTCCTCCTGATTGGTGGAGTTGGCCCAATAGCCGTAGCGCCACCGTCCTGACGTCAGGACAGTGTTCAAATCTGGATCAGTTTTTATCAGATCCGTTGCAGCCCCTTTTTTAGAGATTTGGGTATGGAGGAAAATAGAGAGGGTTGTGTTTCTGACACTTGGTGAGTTCCCTGGAACACCGGGGACACATATTCATGTAGAAAAGACGTACACAAGTGCATTTTGCATGAGAGGTCCCCTTTAAGCCTTCGTGGCCTTCTTGTTTTGATTATGGCTGCGCGTTGCCAATTTTATAGAGCTCAATAAACAACTTCCAATTTTCCAATTTCCAACTGGTTCTATGTTACTTTCCACTTTCCACGAGCCGGGACGTAACACACATGGGGCTCGTCCGGTCCTGAAACTAATTTATTAATTCCTGGGTCTAGAAGTTGTTTTTTGATACCTGTACGTAGTTGGTCATCATTGTATACAGTTCCTCTGATTATAGCACTTAGAGTCCTTTTTAGCCTCTCCGTCATTAGAGCAGCTGGATCGGTGTCGCAAAGATGACTTCTTTGATATCGCTAAACACTTCCATCTCACAGCGTCTGAACTATTGTAAAAACAAGAGCTTAAGGCTCTTACAGTAGAGGAGTTGGTGGAACAATGTATCTGGCTCTGACCTTGAGGAAGGGCGACTCCTCCAGCATGTCCAGGAATTCTGGGAAAAAATCTCCCACCTCCTCGTCCACGGCCCCCACCAAACTGATCTGCCTCATGGGGCCGGAGCGGTACGTCCCCGAGCAATACGTCCTGCTCACCTGCAACAGGTACGTCATGTTAGAGCCAGTATTTAGTTTTATATAAAAGCCCTCTGAGAGAGATTTGGTTACAAAGAACTCAATGGTGCTCTAGGAGGAGATTTCAGGTGATAAGGGGGGGGGGGTTACCTTGGTTGCTGATTGGCTAATGGTTACACAAGACAAAACATATTATGACATCATAAAGTGGCCAAAATCTGATCAGCTCATTTCATCAGACAGGTTTTTATAGAAATGGATCAAAAGAGAGAGAATCTTTGTTCCTGAAACTTTCAGAGTCTCTTTCCACAGAGGGGACACATGTTGATGAAGAAGAGACATGAAAGAAGAGGGGGACACATGTTGATGAAGAAGAGACATGAAGAAGAGGGGACACATGTTGATGAAGAAGAGACATGAAGAAGAGGGGGACACATGTTGAGAAGAAGAGACATGAAGAAGAGGGGACACATGTTGATGTAGAAGAGACATGAAGAAGAGGGGACACATGTTGATGAAGAAGAGACATGAAGAAGAGGGGACACATGTTGATGAAGAAGAGACATGAAGAAGAGGGGACACATGTTGATGAAGAAGAGACATGAAGAAGAGGGGACACATGTTGATGAAGAAGAGACATGAAGAAGAGGGGACACATGTTGATGTAGAAGAGACATGAAGAAGAGGGGACACATGTTGATGAAGAGGGGACACATGTTGATGTAGAAGAGACATGAAGAAGAGGGGACACATGTTGATGAAGAAGAGACATGAAGAAGAGGGGACACATGTTGATGAAGAAGAGACAGAAGAAGAGGGGACACATGTTGATGTAGAAAGACATGAAGAAGAGGGGACACATGGTGATGTAGAAGAGACATGAAGGAAGAGGGGACACATGTTGATGTAGAAGAGACATGAAGAAGAGGGGACACATGTTGATGATGAAGAGACATGAGGAAGAGGGGACACATGTTGATGATGAAGAGACATGAGGAAGAGGGGACACATGTTGATGATGAAGAGACATGAGGAAGAGGGGACACATGTTGATGATGAAGAGACATGAGGAAGTGGATTTTGTATAACAGGTGATCTTCTCCTCGCCCACCTGAGAGTGGAAGTTGGCGATGGTGGTCGTCTCGATGTCCTTCTTCCCGAGGATCTCCATCTTGACGGGGGTGTTGGGGAAGTTGAAGGCGAAGTAGTCCAGGAAGTCCTGGCAGGAAGTGGGCGGCACCGTGCACCACAGCGAGGGCGTAGAGCGCCGCCCCCCGCGGTTTCTCTGAGAACGCCAGCTTTAGGAACTCCTGGGCGAAAACGTCGATCTCCGCGGCATCGAGAAAGGACAACTCGTCGCCGTAAGCGTGCAAAACGGACCCCCCACCGTTCGCCTGAAGCTCCTCGTGCAGGAAATGTCCCGTCCACGATCCGGTGTTTAGGTGAGAGCGCCGAATTGAGATGTCCTGATGCGACAGGAAGGGGAGGAGCTTCAACGGGAGGGGGAGGAGATGATGGGAGGGGGGGTCAGGGCTCACAGTCTGCACAGCTTTGTGGTGCATGTGGGGCTTCTTCTTCTTCTTCTTCCTCAGCAGCAGATACTCCTCCAGCGTCTCACTGCGAGGCCTCGGCTCTACAAACAAGATACAAAGCACAATGAAGCATCCTTTGTGCTCCAATCAGTCCTCTCAGTGAACACAGAGCTACAGATCAGATCACGCTGAAGGCTCTTTGAGCAGCTCTCACTGATCCTGCTGGGATGTTACACGCGGAGCTGCTGGGATGTTACACGCGGAGCTGCTGGGATGTTACACGCGGAGCTGCTGGGATGTTACACGCGGAGCTGCTGGGATGTTACACGCGGAGCTGCTGGGATGTTACACGCGGAGCTGCTGGGATGTTACACGCGGAGCTGCTGGGATGTTACACGCGGAGCTGCTGGGATGTTACACGCGGAGCTGCTGGGATGTTACACGCGGAGCTGCTGGGATGTTACACATGGAGCTGCTGGGATGTTACACGCGGAGCTGCTGGGATGTTACACATGGAGCTGCTGTGATGTTACACATGGAGCTGCTGGGATGTTACACGCGGAGCTGCTGGGATGTTACACGCGGAGCTGCTGGGATGTTACACATGGAGCTGCTGGGATGTTACACGCGGAGCTGCTGGGATGTTACACATGGAGCTGCTGTGATGTTACACATGGAGCTGCTGGGATGTTACACGCGGAGCTGCTGGGATGTTACACGCGGAGCTGCTGGGATGTTACACGCGGAGCTGCTGGGATGTTACACGCGGAGCTGCTGGGATGTTACACATGGAGCTGCTGTGATGTTACACACGGAGCTGCTGGCATGTTACACGCGGAGCTGCTGGGATGTTACACGCGGAGCTGCTGGGATGCAAGGAGCATTTCAGTCTGGATCAAAGCTTCCACATTATTGTGCAACAGTTATTAAATCTTGATATTATAAAGTTGTATGAATGAGTAGGGTTGGGAACCGAAACTCGGTTCCAGATGAGAACCGATAAGAAAATGCCGGGTACCGGGTACCCATACAAAATACACAATTTCGGTTCTGCTTAACGGTTCCTAAACGCGGTAGACCCTGAATACAGGGTACGGACTGGTCATCTGTGTGTTCTGGAGAATCACAGAACGGCCGGTCGTCAGCAGGCCGCTGACGACCGGCACCGCCCTTAATTTTTTTAAACGGCATCATGTAAGTTGCGCTGACAGGCGACAGAGGTCCACAGGTGCCCCGCAGAGAGGCTCCCCCCGCCCTCCCGTAGACAGTTCACGAGCTCAGTCACTTCATAACACCAAAGATGTATGGCGGTAAACGCTCTAAAGTGAGGCTCCACTGTACAGCGTAATGCCTGTTAATAGCTTGCCACAGGCATAGCTCAGTTCACATAAAGCACAGCTATTGTGCAATACATTTGTATTGCATGTATATTTCTTATTTGTAAAAATGTCAGTTAAAGCTTAAAAGAATAAAGATATTTTTGTTATCTAAACGTTTGACCTCTTTCTTTTACAATTTTGGAATCGAAACGGGGAATCGATAAGAACCGGAATCGATAAGAACCGGAATCGATAAGAACCGGAATCGATAAGAACCGGAATCGATAAGAACCGGAATCGATGATAATGATAAATGAACAGATGAATAAACTCACCCTTGCTGCTCCTGATGTAATCGTGCTTCACGTTAGCTTCAGTGTTCTCCTTCCTCAGCGGAGAGAAGCTGAACAGAGCAGGAGATTCTACCTGGTGCTTCTTCTGAGGAAGAGGAGGAGGAGGAGGAAGAGGAGGCTGCAGGAGGAGAGGGCAAAAGTACACGCATCCTTTACTCAAGTAGAAGTACAGATACTCGTGTTTAAAAATACTCTGGTGAAAGTAGAAGTACTGACTAAACTTCTTTACTCAAGTGAAAGTAAAGAACTTTGAAATGTACTTCAGTAAAAAGTACCCATAACTAGCAGCTGTTTTAAAGAGTACCTGACCTCCCTTTATATTAATAGAACAATAATGTCATTGTTAGCTAATGAATGTTTCCATGCTGAACAACGGCAACATGACAACGTTTTCATTGGTCCCTCTTCTTTAGAGAAGACCAGGAAATGATGGATACACGGATCGTGTTCAAATCAATAGGCACGCAATGACTCTAAATAATAATGATCACGCCACCAGACACACATTCAAACTAAAGGAACCAGCCTGTTTGGGAAATGAGAGAAGTAGAAAGTACAGGTATTTGTGTTCAACATGTAAGAAGTAGAAAGTACAGGTATTTGTGTTCAACATGTGAGAAGTAGAAAGTACAGGTATTTGTGTTCAACATGTGAGAAGTAGAAAGTACAGGTATTTGAGTTCAACATGTAAGAAGTAGAAAGTACAGGTATTTGGGTTCAACATGTGAGAAGTAGAAAGTACAGGTATTTGAGTTCAACATGTGAGAAGTAGAAAGTACAGGTATTTGAGTTCAACATGTAAGAAGTAGAAAGTACAGGTATTTGTGTTCAACATGTGAGAAGTAGAAAGTACAGGTATTTGTGTTCAACATGTGAGAAGTAGAAAGTACAGGTATTTGAGTTCAACATGTGAGAAGTAGAAAGTACAGGTATTTGGGTTCAACATGTAAGAAGTAGAAAGTACAGGTATTTGTGTTCAACATGTAAGAAGTAGAAAGTACAGGTATTTGAGTTCAACATGTGAGAAGTAGAAAGTACAGGTATTTGAGTTCAACATGTAAGAAGTAGAAAGTACAGGTATTTGGGTTCAACATGTGAGAAGTAGAAAGTACAGGTATTTGAGTTCAACATGTGAGAAGTAGAAAGTACAGGTATTTGAGTTCAACATGTAAGAAGTAGAAAGTACAGGTATTTGGGTTCAAAGTGTAAGAAGTAGAAAGTACAGGTATTTGTGTTCAACATGTAAGAAGTAGAAAGTACAGGTATTTGTGTTCAAAATGTAAGAAGTAGAAAGTACAGGTATTTGAGTTCAAAATGTAAGAAGTAGAAAGTACAGGTATTTGTGTTCAACATGTAAGAAGTAGAAAGTACAGGTATTTGGGTTCAACATGTAAGAAGTAGAAAGTACAGGTATTTGGGTTCAACATGTAAGAAGTAGAAAGTACAGGTATTTGTGTTCAACATGTAAGAAGTAGAAAGTACAGGTATTTGGGTTCAACATGTAAGAAGTAGAAAGTACAGGTATTTGTGTTCAAAGTGTAAGAAGTAGAAAGTACAGGTATTTGTGTTCAACATGTAAGAAGTAGAAAGTACAGGTATTTGTGTTCAACATGTAAGAAGTAGAAAGTACAGGTATTTGTGTTCAACATGTAAGAAGTAGAAAGTACAGGTATTTGTGTTCAACATGTAAGAAGTAGAAAGTACAGGTATTTGTGTTCAACATGTAAGAAGTAGAAAGTACAGGTATTTGGGTTCAACATGTAAGAAGTAGAAAGTACAGGTATTTGTGTTCAACATGTAAGAAGTAGAAAGTACAGGTATTTGTGTTCAAAGTGTAAGAAGTAGAAAGTACAGGTATTTGTGTTCAAAGTGTAAGAAGTAGAAAGTACAGGTATTTGTGTTCAAAGTGTAAGAAGTAGAAAGTACAGGTATTTGTGTTCAACATGTAAGAAGTAGAAAGTACAGGTATTTGTGTTCAAAGTGTAAGAAGTAGAAAGTACAGGTATTTGTGTTCAAAGTGTAAGAAGTAGAAAGTACAGGTATTTGTGTTCAACATGTAAGAAGTAGAAAGTACAGGTATTTGTGTTCAAAGTGTAAGAAGTAGAAAGTACAGGTATTTGTGTTCAAAGTGTAAGAAGTAGAAAGTACAGGTATTTGTGTTCAAAGTGTAAGAAGTAGAAAGTACAGGTATTTGTGTTCAACATGTAAGAAGTAGAAAGTACAGGTATTTGTGTTCAACATGTAAGAAGTAGAAAGTACAGGTATTTGTGTTCAACATGTAAGAAGTAGAAGTACAGGTATTTGGGTTCAACATGTAAGAAGTAGAAAGTACAGTATTTGTGTTCAACATGTAAGAAGTAGAAAGTACAGGTATTTGTGTTCAAAGTGTAAGAAGTAGAAAGTACAGGTATTTGTGTTCAAAGTGTAAGAAGTAGAAAGTACAGGTATTTGTGTTCAAAGTGTAAGAAGTAGAAAGTACAGGTATTTGTGTTCAACATGTAAGAAGTAGAAAGTACAGGTATTTGGGTTCAACATGTAAGAAGTAGAAAGTACAGGTATTTGTGTTCAACATGTAAGAAGTAGAAAGTACAGGTATTTGTGTTCAAAGTGTAAGAAGTAGAAAGTACAGGTATTTGTGTTCAAAGTGTAAGAAGTAGAAAGTACAGGTATTTGTGTTCAAAGTGTAAGAAGTAGAAAGTACAGGTATTTGTGTTCAACATGTAAGAAGTAGAAAGTACAGGTATTTGTGTTCAAAGTGTAAGAAGTAGAAAGTACAGGTATTTGTGTTCAACATGTAAGAAGTAGAAAGTACAGGTATTTGTGTTCAAAGTGTAAGAAGTAGAAAGTACAGGTATTTGTGTTCAAAGTGTAAGAAGTAGAAAGTACAGGTATTTGTGTTCAAAGTGTAAGAAGTAGAAAGTACAGGTATTTGTGTTCAACATGTAAGAAGTAAAAGTAAAAAGTGGTCAGAATAAGTAGTTGAGTAAAGTACTGATACCAGAAATATGTACTTAAGTATAGTAACGAAGTATTTGTATTTCCCACCTCTGGCTGCAGGTGGAGGTGTTGGGGCGGCAGGTGGACGTGCTTCTCCCCGCTGATGATGCTCTGTTTGCGGGGAACCTGCAGCGGGAGGCTCCGGTGAATCTTCCTCTCTCTCCTCACCTGTTTCTCCGCTGTCAGCTCCTTCCTCTTCCTCTCCTCCTCCCTCCTCTTCCTCTCCTCCTCCCTTTCCTCGGTCCTCTTCCTCTCCTCCTCCCTTTCCTCCCTCCTCTTCCTCTTCGTCTTCTCCCGGATCAGTCTCTGCAGGTCGACCTGAGCTGCCATCTTTGCACGTACAGAAAACATTTAAATGACCGTGATGCGCACTGTGCATGGGCAACAGCTGTTGTAGTTGTCGTGACGTGCGGTTGTAGTTCTTTTCAGTGTTTTGGGTTTGATGCGCATGCGTAAAACACGGAGCTGTGGGTGCTTGTAGTTTAAAATGTCGCAAAGCAGCATGGGAGTTGGAGTGAAATGAGGTGGGCACGTGCAGAGCTGCACACACTCACTCTGCTGACGTCATGGTTACATTCCTCACAGCCATGAGAGGCAGCAGAGAGACAGAAATACAGACATGCAACAGATATGAACAGACTGTTATTATAACATTGAAATATAGACACGTGATGAAAAGTATACTCATAAAGTGAACATGATCACAGAGGAAGTGAAGCAGCTTCCAGGGCCCTTTCTCATTTCTCTAAGGAGAGAAAATATGGACTCTTTGTTTGTAGATATCTACTAAACTACAGTAAATAAAGAGAGTAGGCCTGTTATACTGAGTGATATATATTATACACACTGCTCTGCTTTCTGCACGGACCTCACAGCTGTTCTCACTGTAAACATCGCGTCGCGATGAAAGCAGTTAATAAAATAATATCCAGGGGATGCATGCAGAGCTGTGATTGGCTGAGATCAGTCCGGCCGTGCGTCACGACCAAGCGGCAAACTCTGGGGAAGAGCCGGTGTTGTGCCAAATTATGCACCCCCGTCATGAAATGCCCCCCTTGTCACGGGAACGCGCATTTCTAAATGACACGTTTACACCTTAAAACGATGTTTAAAACGAAAAGTAAACGTTCAGGGTTTTTATTAATGGTAATTTTCAGACTGTGAGTTGTTTAGTGGTAGCTCATATAGTCTTGATTCTTGTGGTTAAACTTTTCGCTCCGTATTTGATGGTAGTGGTGTCGAAATTCATTCGTCACTTCCTTTTCAGTTTTTTTTTAAATCTTTTTTTTTTGTTATTGTTACGTCCTGTCTATATACACGTGCTTTAAAATGTATTGTTTAATTTTACATATTTGTCATATAATAATCAAAATATATGTTTACAAATGTTACATAGTCTTTGTCAGCATATTTTTGCCACGTTATGCACCCCTTGCTATTTTACAAAATAAAAGTGTCACATTCATGAAACTTGCTCCATTTATTGATACTAGTCCTACAACTATACCCTGAAAAATGCTTGAGGGTGGGAATAATAGAAACATCTTTTGGGGGGGGGGGGTGCATTTTTTGACAGGCCTGGTTATCACAATATGCCGTGTGTGTGTGTGTGTGTGTGTGTGTGTGTGTGTGTGTGTATCCCTGTACATAGCTTTTAATTAGACACTAAAAGATCAGTGTAAACACAGTCAGACGTGATAAATACCATCCATTAGAGTACCGCACAATTTACACAAGTTATTTGCAGCATCCTGTGGTACGTTCAATTTAGCTGACTAACCTTTGACAGCATACATCATCACAATGGAGGATTTTAATACTTTCTTCCATTAAAGAGCATGTATTATGTGTCTCATTGATGTAGGTATTAAGGAGTTTAGATTACTTATCCCCTGGTTGCTGATAGTTGAGAAAATACAAACTGCACATGCAAGTCATGTTAGGGGATATTTAATGCATCATCAAGTTAGAGAGGCATACTATCTGATCATAGAGTAGGGGTATGCTTGCAGGTCTGTCTGGATTATAAATGTAACTTGTTTAAAAATAACTAGTAGTTAGTTGGCATTCATTATCATCTGTCATCACCTGAACCCTTTTTAGCTAATCATATCTGACCAAACTATGATAAATGTTAACTGCACCGTTCAAATATTTCAGATAAACCTGCAAAATAACGGTCATATTGAAAAGCAATCCTCAACCTTCCTCATGAACACTGAGTTTTTTCCTATGTTGGAAACCCATGTCTTACTCAAGACCAATATGGTAATTATGGGACTCTAAAGACTACATAAAGGTGTTGACTTTTTTACTGAACACTTAATAATTCCCTATACTAACAATAGTTGCATGGGTTGAAATGACAGTGGACAGTTAATGATGGTTCCTTCGGGGCATTATGTGCATCCAGGGCACAAGTACGGTTTATCATCCGAGTCAGAAATAAAACAAATATGGAGTGAGGGCTAGTCCTGCAATTGTCCAACACATTTACATACACACAGTAATACTAATTAATAATACATGTGAATGAAATAAAGAAATAAAGTGACATATTATCCATACTAAAAGTGTACATTATCACACATAAAATAAACATTCATTTTGAAGATTAGAGTCCAGTGACATGGTAAGCATTCAAAGTCAGTGTGAACAACATGTCATATTCATCTTGAACCCTTGTGTTGTGTTCGAAAGCTGTTACCGTTCATGGTGACCCATGATTTATCTCCATCTCCAAAACACTCCAAAATAATGACTATCATCCAATATTGTTTTAACTCCATCATAACCTTTAAATTACAACAGGATTGTATGGTTAAAAATGCACAATAGGTATAACCTATTGTGCATTTTTAACCATACAATCCTGTTGTAATTTAATTATTGCACACGTGCATGTGTGTGTTCAGGTTCAAGTGTTAGTGTACATATTCTTTGTGAAAGGTCGAGTTCCCGTGGGGGGAGGGGGGCAAAGGCATGGGAGACCAGGTGCATGTTGCAAGAAAAAAAATGTGTTACAGTGGATGAAGGGGGTCGGGGTGGGGTGTCTAAAATCAAAGATTAACAACTATACCCTGAAAAATGCTTGAGGGTGGGAATAATAAAAACATCTTTTGGGGGGGGGGGGTGCATTTTATGACAGGCCTGGTTATCACAATATGCCCCCCCTTGCTATCTTACAAAATAAAAGTGTCACATACATGAAACTTGCTCCATTTATTGATACTAGTCCTTTACGCTTGTAATCGACAATGGTTTGGTACAATTATTATCCATTTTACCAGAGCAAGCTTCACGGTGTAGCTGTCGGCTGTACCACAAATTGGTTTTCGCTCCGTCACTAATGACTGTGGGACGCGGGAACGAGTGGGGTGCGCGTGTGCAAGTTGCTTGTGTTGGTAATGCGCAAAAGCAATCCAGTAGACAGACATGTGCGCATATATAAGATAATGAAGTAAAAAGATATGATTCTACACTGTATTGAAGTAAACATGTATTATTTTGAATTGTATTTTAGTGAACATGTATTGTTTGAACTGTTTTAGGTAATCACAACGGTTTTGGGTAATCACATATATAGAAATGATATTCTCACTTTTAACTCACTGACCCAGAGATCCTGTTTCACACTCACACCTCTTCTTTTCACCCCTACACACAGATGTTGTTTTTAAGGTCGTTAAAGACATCATTAAATATGTGCACAAAGGTTTAAATGTCTGAGAAGGAATAGTTTATGTGAAAAACTCCCATGGGAAGGTAACGGAGTGAAGATCGGGGCAGAGATAAGAATTGACTTTTGACCTTGTGAAACTTTGGAATCTCATGTTCTGGTGAGAACTATTGAACCCGACCAGAAGTGAATCCAGCCAGTAAGGACACCTGGGGGATGTGAGCAGCTCACACAGCTCCTCCTCACGGACTCTCTCATTCGCTTTGGAGTAAAAGGGGAAGGGAAAAGTCAACACATCTCCGCCCCAAAATAAGGATATGAATACTGTTGCTTTTGTATGTAAAAATGCTTTTTGGTTTGGTGAGTTGGCTGGTCCTGATATCTGTGTCCGCATCGCATCACAAACCTGAAGTCAATTTCTTTTTGTTTGATGAGTTGGCAGGTCCCGACACCTTTATCCGCATCGCATCACAAACCTGAAGTCCGGAGTACTCTGTATAACTTGTATATGTGTTTGGTTTCCTACCAGTAAACTCAGATAATTGTTATAACTTTTGATTCCGGTGTTTTCAATTCCTTTCTTTATTTAATAGAGATTTCAGCCTCATCCAACGAACGGCGCGTAGCAGAGGGGGTGGCTATCAGCCACCACAATAGGTGTTCTGCTCCAACAATAATTACCTGCATTACATTCTTTCTTGATCTGGGCTATAATATGGGGAGAATGCAAGGTTTCTTATATTAAACTTTGCCTATAAAAATGCCTATACCATTTAACCCTTATGTTGTGTTCAGCAGAATTGTTGTGGGTGACTCTGGGTCAAATTTGGCCCAATCAAGATTAATCTTTGATTTTAGACACCCCACCCCGACCCCCTTCATCCACTGTAACACATTTTTTTTCTTGCAACATGCACCTGGTCTCCCATGCCTTTGCCCCCCTCCCCCCACGGGAACTCGACCTTTCACAAAGAATATGTACACTAACACTTGAACCTGAACACACACATGCACGTGTGCAATAATTAAATTACAACAGGATTGTATGGTTAAAAATGCACAATAGGTTATACCTATTGTGCATTTTTAACCATACAATCCTGTTGTAATTTAAAGGTTATGATGGAGTTAAAACAATATTGGATGATAGTCATTATTTTGGAGTGTTTTGGAGATGGAGATAAATCATGGGTCACCATGAACGGTAACAGCTTTCGAACACAACACAAGGGTTCAAGATGAATATGACATGTTGTTCACACTGACTTTGAATGCTTACCATGTCACTGGACTCTAATCTTCAAAATGAATGTTTATTTTATGTGTGATAATGTACACTTTTAGTATGGATAATATGTCACTTTATTTCTTTATTTCATTCAACATGTATTATTAATTAGTATTACTGTGTGTATGTAAATGTGTTGGACAATTGCAGGACTAGCCCTCACTCCATATTTGTTTTATTTCTGACTCGGATGATAAACCGTACTTGTGCCCTGGATGCACATAATGCCCCGAAGGAACCATCATTAACTGTCCACTGTCATTTCAACCCATGCAACTATTGTTAGTATAGGGAATTATTAAGTGTTCAGTAAAAAAGTCAACACCTTTATGTAGTCTTTAGAGTCCCATAATTACCATATTGGTCTTGAGTAAGACATGGGTTTCCAACATAGGAAAAAAACTCAGTGTTCATGAGGAAGGTTGAGGATTGCTTTTCAATATGACCGTTATTTTGCAGGTTTATCTGAAATATTTGAACGGTGCAGTTAACATTTATCATAGTTTGGTCAGATATGATTAGCTAAAAAGGGTTCAGGTGATGACAGATGATAATGAATGCCAACTAACTACTAGTTATTTTTAAACAAGTTACATTTATAATCCAGACAGACCTGCAAGCATACCCCTACTCTATGATCAGATAGTATGCCTCTCTAACTTGATGATGCATTAAATATCCCCTAACATGACTTGCATGTGCAGTTTGTATTTTCTCAACTATCAGCAACCAGGGGATAAGTAATCTAAACTCCTTAATACCTACATCAATGAGACACATAATATATGCTCTTTAATGGAAGAAAGTATTAAAATCCTCCATTGTGATGATGTATGCTGTCAAAGGTTAGTCAGCTAAATTGAACGTACCACAGGATGCTGCAAATAACTTGTGTAAATTGTGCGGTACTCTAATGGATGGTATTTATCACGTCTGACTGTGTTTACACTGATCTTTTAGTGTCTAATTAAAAGCTATGTACAGGGATACACACACACACACACACACACACACACACACGGCATATTGTGATAACCAGGCCTGTCATAAAATGCACCCCACCCAAAAAGATGTTTGTATTAATCCCACCCTCAAGCATTTTTCAGGGTATAGTTGTAGGACTAGTACCAATGAATGGAGCAAGTTTCATGAATGTGACACCTTTATTTTGTAAAATAGCAAGGGGTGCATAACGTGGCAAAAATATGCTGACAAAGACTATGTAACATTTGTAAACATATATTTTGATTATTATATGACAAATATGTAAAATTAAACAATACATTTTAAAGCACGTGTATATAGACAGGACGTAACAATAATAACAAAAAAAAAAGATTTAAAAAAAAACTGAAAAGGAAGTGACGAATGAATTTCGACACCACTACCATCAAATACGGAGCGAAAAGTTTAACCACAAGAATCAAGACTATATGAGCTACCACTAAACAACTCACAGTCTGAAAATTACCATTAATAAAAACCCTGAACGTTTACTTTCGTTTTTAAACATCGTTTTAAGGTGTAAACGTGTCATTTAGAAATGCGCGTTCCCGTGACAAGGGGGGCATTTCATGACGGGGGTGCATAATTTGGCACAACACCGGGACGCCAATACGGAAGTGCCACAAACTGCAGTTCATATATTGGCCGATAGGCGCTGACTGCAGAAAGGAGCAATTTCCATAGACCCCCATGTTAAAATGCCCAATTTCACAGCCTAAAAAAACGTTTCTAGCCCTGGATCCAATAAATATTATTATACATATAGTTAGATTCCACCTTCATGATTATGAATCTGTGAGTGAATTGTTTTCTAACATGACCCTTTTATTTATATTAGGTCTTAAAGTTTTTGCATAAATTAGGGCGTGGTCACATTGAGTGACAGCTCTGTCGGGTGACTGCTGCTGTTAGCTTCTTGTCTCTCTGCTAGCTGCCGTCTCCGTGAAGCTACAGAGACTCTGCCTGCTCAGTTCATCCAGGGAACACAACTTGACCCCGGCCGTGTTTGTTTGTTCTTCATGCTTATATATCGGACTATTGTGACTCGCTCTGCGGTTAAAACAGACGGTGCATGAATGCCGTTTTGCAGTAAGTGAAATTCGAGTACTTATTTATGTGTTTATGATTTTAATCAGCTACGTAATGAATGTGTTAGCGTGTAAGCGAGTGGTAGCTACATCGGTGCTAACGATGCTAATCGTAGCCTCCAAGTTAAAACCATAGACTGTATATATAAAGGTTAAAACGAAATAGACAAGTGTTAAGCGTTAAGTGGGATAATACTGTAGAACAAACGGCTTCTGTTTGAGGTTGATAAAATAAGGTCATCCTTGTAACTTAGAGAGATATTTTATTATGTAGGTAGGAACTGTATGCATCGCTAAGGTTAATTTAAATTGGCTATGCTGAAGTATGTAGACAAGCTAATGTCGAAGTAGTGTATGTGAAATCAACCTCACAATAAGATGTGTGTATATTACAATTATTAATGTCATATTTCAAGATGATTACTTAGATATTACAATATGGTTGGTTGAGCTGGAGTTCATTATTGAGCTTACACATTAACGTCACAGTCATCTGAAGAACGAACCCAAACCTTGTTGTTTGTATTAATTGCATTACCAAATTGGTATCAAATAAATAGTAAGCATTGGTAACACAACTTCCAAAGTTACAGTAAAATAAAAAAGAACCCTGACTCGGGCAATACACAATCCAACATGTTCAACAGAAGAGAATAAGTTATATTGTTTGTACACATGGTTCTTTACATATATATCTGTTTGTTTAAAGTTTCCAGGTGATGCAGACAGGCTGGACCAGAGAGTGAGAGACAGAACTGGACTCCTCACAGCAGTGAACTTCAGCACAGGTACAAATACTGTACAAAGAATCAAGAAAGATATTGGTTTAAATAAATGAAGTATTGACTTTAATACACTGATATACATTCCATTAAACAATACTAAATACTAGATCACCTACACATCAGTGAAGTTGAGGGGTTTTTCCATGCAAAGGGTTACATTTAGATGTTAACAAGCAATATGACTGTCAGCTTTCTAAGGCCCCGGCTCCACGAGGACGGAAACTGGTTGAATCCGCATATTTCTCATGCGTATAGCCCTCTAAGCTCCACGACGCCGTAAGGGAAACGTAGAAACAGACCCCGCAAACGACAACGGGTCCAAAGGTGGATAGATCTGGGAACTGAGCGCTCTGGGGGGTCCAACGGGGCCGTGGAGTCGCCTATACGGTCATTCGTTTTCATAGCCCCGCCTCTCCCTGCCTCTCCCCCGCGGGGTTGCTATTGTGCTCCAGTCGCTACTGACCATGCTACAGTTCTTTGTGCAACATCTACAGGAGCTCCTCCTTGAATTCACATTATTTATCTTTATCTCGATATGGACATAAACGCGAGTGAAGTCTAATCTGACAGGACGGAGACACGCAGCTCCTGCCGCTGTGATGCAGCGGGAGCAAAACACACACTTCAAGTCAGATCACCACCCTTAGCTATTTTAATTACCTCTCAAACTAAACTAGTTATAAATATGTTTATTTTTACTGTCGGGTCATCATTACTGGATCAGCTGCTGCATGAGACAGACACTGACGCTGTGAGAAGAGAGGAAAAAGAGATGTATTTGATGATTATATATCATTATATAGTCGTTATTCATTTGTTTTAAAGCTCAATAAATAACAATGAAGACCTTTGACCGGCACTTTTATAATTTTGTCCGGAAGATTTAAACTTTAACACACGCTGACCGGCGAAAAACTCTGCCCGGTTCCCTCGACCCCACCGCGGAGAATAAACAGAAGTGCAGCCATGACAACCATTCTTCTTCGCTGCTTTTGTGGAGGAAGTTGCTGCTTTTGTGGAGGAAGTTACAGCGCCACGTACAGGTTCGGCATATGTACTGCAGCTTTTCCAGCGTTTGGATGTAAACGGAGCCGTCTCGTGGAGCTTGACACAATCCGGTGTATATTGCGTGGGGACGGAAGGTTTTTTGCGGTTGCATTTGCGTTACTCCGATGCGTTTTGCCGTATTTGTCCTCGTGGAGCCGGGGCCTAATTTAATGTATTGAAGGCAAAGATATTTAACGCATAGTGAGAACTGCTATTTATCTCTCAATATTGTCTGTAAAAACGTGGTAAAAGTGATTCTTTCAGTGAGACAACAGAGCAAGCTTCTACAGTTCCACTACGTTTTGATAACAGTTCAATATTATTTTGATAATAAAATATATTTCAATGTTGATGAATTTCATACTGTTCATTCATAATCTGATTGTCTTTGTAGCTCACTGTTGAAATAAAAAAAAACATTACAATTATTAATTGTTTGAACACACTTGTTCTGCAATAACATGTTTTATGTTTCCTGTAATTTTTGTTAGGAAAGGACATGCCTGAAAGACACGACTCAACATTTTCTCCTTCTCTGAGGGTCAAGAAGAACATCCAAGAGGAAAATTAAAAGCTGATGTTATGAGATGTTAAGACCAGTACAGGACATTCACTAAGAAACTACTTTATTGTGAAGTCAGCTGATCGAATGCACCTATTTCCACATCTACACTCCATCAGCTGATTATTTCTATTTGCCTCACTTTATGAGCTTCACAACATGTACCTTGTACCGCAGAGTTTGCAACGTCACAAATAAATGGGGCCAATCTTCAGTCAGATGTGAATGTGTAATCTAACATTTTCAGTAAGAATAATGGACAAAAGGAGTGCAAATACAAATACAATTTATTGAAATGTGAACCAAAAGTTCATCAAACATGTTTTAAATAAAAAGCACATATGGACAGAAGGTGTAAACCTATTAAATGTATAAGTAAACACATGTAGTCAAATAAAGTGACAGACTAGGCCTGATCAGGTGGTATCAGCATGGGCTCCTCCATCAGGCCTGGTCCTCCTCGCAGAGGAACGACCCTCAGTCCTCTCCAACCAACAGACTGGACGTCCATCACACGGAGGTTTCTCTCTGAAGTCTCTGCAGCTCTCTGGACACCACGCTGTCTCAATCCGTCCACACTGAATATGAGAGGGGAAAATGAAAATAATAAATGCTTTAGACAATAAGAAATATAAAGTTGACTGTTGAGTTGCTCAGTTTTTTTTAGATTGTCAATACTATTACTGTATAACTAATATCTCAGGTTAAGAGGCACCTTCAAATAAAGATTGGTCTTTAAATACATTTTGTCTTTTGAATTGTTTGTCTAAAGTCAAGGATCTAGAACTGGTACTTATAGTTTTAATGATACAGTCTGGTTATTATGCTGTTTGGAGGAGGCCTCACAGGTAAGAGCACTAACTAGCTACCATCACATGCACCTTAGCTTGACTTAAATGTATTAAACGTATAATTAAGTGATTGCATGACATTAGTTATTTATATTTTGCTAACATATTAATATTTGCTTGATTCCAGTGTTGCATTTAGCACATTGCATACAAACGTTAAGGGATTTTAAGATTCTGAAGTATTATGCTAAAAACTCAATAACTTAGATTATTATTTATAGGTTTTGCTGAATAGTCTCATGTCCCGCTTACCTTAGAAACGTAAAATGTGACGGCAGTGTGGCAGATGGGGAGCTGTTAGCTTAGCTTCTAGCTTGAGCTAGCTCTGTTATGGGCGCATTTCCCACTACACACGGTCGGCCTCGGCCACACTCGGTACGGCTCGGTACGGCATTGGCCGCGTTGGGCCGACTCACTTCATGCTGCGCTTTCCATTACAGTTTAGGAACTGGGGGTAGTTACTATAGTAACGCAGTGTAGGCGGAGCCGTGACGTCATCTTCAATGAGAAATCCAGAAACACAACACAGCCGTTAGCTGTGAGCACTCAGAGCTCACAGCTCCTTATATATGTTCAGAAACTCGACAAAAGTGAAACAAGTACAAACCACAGACTGCCTGTGTCATGGTGAATACAGTCGCTGCTTTATTTATGTCTATATAGGCCGTTGTTGTGAGTGTGGACGGTCGGAGCATATACTGCGTTAGCTTAGCCAATCTCCATTTAGAAAACACGCATTTTAAAGGTTTTTCGCCTGCCGTCTGTCTGCAGACTTGTCAAAGCATTAATTCATGGTTTTTACTAACCGGTATCAGTATGTTGTTACTTTCGGCATCATTTTGAAAACGTGTATTACAATTAAATCACGGTCAAATATGTCCATCTTGTTGTAGTTCTAGCCCTCTTGCCAGCGCTCCTCTCTCTAGTTTAGCATACTCAGCCCGACTCAGCCCTGTTTGTTGGCCCCGATAGAACCACAATTTTCTAGGGCCAGAAAGAGGGGAAAAAGTGGCCCCGCGCCGTGCCGCGCCGGAACGAGGCCTAGTGGAAGCACAACCAAAAAAGGGGACGGCACGACACGGCACGCTTAAAGCGAGCTACGCGCTGCAATGGAAATGCGCCATTACTTCCAGCTCGGAGGCAGCAGGTCCCGCCTCGGCTCAGCCTCTTTGCCCTTATTTGGAGCAGGCGGGAGCAGGCGGGAGTTAGACTCAGACGTCACTGTCGAGCCGTTAGTGGCCGACTCCGCCTACTAAGGGCTTCTCGGCAACTCTGCAGAATCCTATGGGTGACGTCACGGACCCTACGTCCATTTATATATTCAGGGTGTTTCTCAATCGCGAGTAAAGCTGCTTCAGAGCCACTATTTCAAGCATACTACGTCAGAGTGCCGCCGAAGTACTGTTCCAATCTCCAGCATACTTGGAAATCTACCGAGCCCGGCGTACTCCGTTTGGAGAAATATCGAGGCTGCACATGAGTAGACTCCGCGGTCTTAAAATCCCCACAATGCTTTGCGCACGGACCAATTTCCCCAAATCTGTGGCGGAAGATGTAAGAGGCGGGGCCTCTCATATGACGCACACCTGCACACTTGCTAGCGTGTTCCACTCTTTGTTTTCCGAATGCCAGGAAGTATTCTTGACTCGCTTCTGAAGCAAGATGCTTGGCAGACTCGTACTCGACATTGAGAAACACCCACAGTCTATGGTCACGACTCTTTGAAACATCTCTGTTGCCGGAAATGCATCCAAGGAGGAGCTGCGAACTGGCACGGAGGACCCATCAGTGTCTCCTCGGTTATAGCTCCTCCAGAGAGCCTCCTCTCTCCTCTCTCCTCTCTCCTCTCCTCGATTATAGCTCCTCCAGAGAGCCTCCTCGACGCTCGATGCTCGGTCCTCGAAGTGCATTTAGAGAAATTAGATATCCTTCAACATGGCGCGCTGAAATCCATTTCCGGGTCACTACCGGAGGACCGAGGAGTCGAGGAGGGGAAATTAGTGAAATGAGAAAAGGCCCATGACTTCCTCTAGATAATAATAGATTAATTTAAATAAAGCACTCTTTAAAAACAAAACAAACTCTGAAGGTGCTTCACAGAAAGTGCCCATGCATTAATTTGGAGGATGAGGGCCATGTGGGAATTTTTTTAATTTTTAATTTTTTTAATATGACCAAAAGTTTAATACATTTTTTGAGTTCTCAGATTCATGAGTTTTTTGCTCAAAAAGTACTTTTTTTTGAGAAATGTATTTTTCTCAGATTCTTGCCTTTTTTTTCTCACAATTCTTACTTTTCTCTCAGAAATGAATTTTTCCTCAAAATGTACTTTATTCTGAGAATTATGACTTTTATTTGTATTTATTTACAGAATTTATGTTTTTCTCAGAATGTTGAAATATTTCTCAGATTTCTGACATCTTTCTCATTTCTTTCTCAAAATTGTATTTTTTTCTAAGATTTGACTTATTAATTCAGAATTTACTTATACTCGTCTCGTCAGATTTCTGCTTTCCTAAATCCACTCCCTAAAAAAACACAAACGCTCCGTCCCGTTTTATTCAGTAAACCTTTATTTATCATGAACCGAGCGCCATGACAGATCTTTATTTCTTTCACCAACTGTTTTTCACAATTGTTGACTTTTTTTTTTTATAAATGTAACTTTTCCTCAGAATATTGACTTATTTTCAGAATTTACTTTTTTTCTAAGATTTTTGAATTATTTCTCAGATTTCTGACATCATGCAAAAACAATTCTCAAAATGTACTTTTTTGACTTTTCTTCAGAATTGACTTTTTTATCAACATTTTTGAGTTTTTTCTCTGAATTTTGACTTTTTTACTCAGATTTTCGAATTTGTTCTCAGATTTCTGACAGCTTTCTAATTTCTTTCTCAAAATTGTATTTTTTTCTAAGATTTGACTTCTTTATTCAGAATTGACTTATTCTCGTCTCGTCAGATTTCTGCTTTCCTAAATCCACTTAAAAAAACACAAACGCTCCGTCCCGTTCTATTCAGTAAACCTTTATTTACCATGACAGATCTTTATTTCTTTTACCAACTGTTTTTCACAATTGTTGACTTTTTTTTTTATAAATGTAACTTTTCCTCAGAATATTGACTTATTTTCAGAATTTACTTTTTTTCTAAGATTTTTGAATTATTTCTCAGATTTCTGACATCATGCAAAAACAATTCTCAAAATGTACTTTTTTCTAAGATTTGACTTTTTTTTCAGAATTTGTTTTTTTCTTCAGAATTGACTTTTTTATCAATCTTTTTGAGTTTTTTCTCAGAATTTTGACTTTTTTACTCAGATTTTCAAATTATTTCTCAGATTTCTGACATCTTTCTCAAAATTGTATTTTTTTCTTAGATTTGACTTTTTTATTCAGAATTTACTTTTTTCCGATTCCGATAGTTTTCTCAGATTTCTCACTTTTTTCTCCTATTTTTCTCAAAAACGTCTCGTCAGATTTCTGCTTTCCTAAATTCACTTAAAAAAAACACACAAACGCTCCGTCCCGTTTTATTCAGTAAACCTTTATTTATCATGAACCGAGCGCCATGACAGATCTTTATTTTTTTCACCCCATATTTTTTATATCACTTCCTCTCAAGCTCCCTTAAAAAAATAATGAAACCATTTACAGAGGATTATTTCTGCATGAGGCAAATATTTATACATGTGCTGTACAACATTTACAACTACCAGGATGTCAAAACTAAAAGATATGTCTTATTATTTATATATATAATATGTTGGAGCAATGCAAGGCCACGATATCAGAGAGCAGCCCGTCATATCTACAATAAATTACTTCTGATTATGAGCCACTAGATGTCTCCGCACTCCACACTACACAACAATCCCAATAAATTAAAAATATACACTTTTCATCTGGAAGGTAAATCCCTGTTTTGATTACATTTGATTCACAAAAGTAGATTCAGATTCTCACATTTTGCACACTGAAGCATTTTGTGACTCCGTTTTCTGTAAAATGACCTTCATTTTTAGGGAGTCTGCATGTATTGATAACACAAACAGGACAGCTGTGATGTCAACATGTATTGGTTCTCACATTATGGATCATATAGTAAATAAAACAAGAAATCAGACGTAGATCTTGGAGGTTAGAATGAGTGTTTGTGCCTTGTGAAAAATATCTCTTATTTCTGATCATTAATCTAAATTATGTGCCGATATACGTGTAATCACTTTGTTAAATAATAGTATATGTTTCTGGGGTTATAGTCCATATCTAAAATAAGCTGGTAAACACACACACAGATGCAAACGTAGAAATAGAGTGCATAGATTCTTATTTTAACTACACAATCTATTTCTCACGGTGGCCGACAGGTGCAACAACGGCCTAGACAATGACTCAGCATGGACATGTGTACATTACATTTCAATAAATTACATTATGCTGCATTATTAACAAACAGTAGAGGTTTATCCACAAGTATCTGGTCTGCTGATTGATGCATATAAAGCTCCTTCAAAGTCAAAGTCTCTCCTGTTGCATGAAAACAGTCCAAAGCTGCAGGCGTTTTGCAGCTGATTTTAGGAAACGCTTCACTCTCCAGAGCTTCTCACCTGGAAGAGAATCTGCATGTTTAAATCCTTCAAAATGACCAACATGGATTTGGTTTTTTTTCTCACAGTGAGTCGCCGTCGTAGCAGCTTCAGATTAACCGGAGTCTCTGATTGGCACAAAATCTCAACCACCCCCCAAAAAAATATCTTCATACGGTACAAATCCTCCCGATCGGACCGAGGCGAACTGGGTTAAGAATAACTAAAAGAATAACTCAAATAAATCAGAAGTAGTGAGCGGCTACACAGTGATCTGCTTTTCCGAGGTGGCAAACATAACTACAAACATCCTTCAATAATTAATGTGCGTCTGCCCACAAAATGATCATTGGCATATTCATTACTCACCAAGTGTTACCGCCTGTAAAAGAGGCTAGCGTTAGCGTAGCATAAGAAGCAGAACGGTGGGTTTTTTTTCTACGATTTTTACTTTTTCCTCAGAATTTTACATTTTTGCTCAAAATTTACTTTTCTTCGCAGCACTTTGAACTTTTCTTAGATTTCCCCAACAATTATTTATCAGTGCATGAACCGAGCACCAGACAGGGTTAGGGACAGATCTTCACTTCTTGCACTGGTTTGTTCTCAAAACTGATATTTTCTAATATTTCACTTTTCTTTCTCCCAATTTTTTACTTTTTTTCTCCAATTCTTAGATTTCTGGATTTTTGCTTCAAAATGTACTTTTTTCTCAAAATGTAAGATTTGAATTTTTTTTCAGAATTGGGTTTTTTCAAATTCATTCAAATTTGTTAAAAAAATAAAATCAGGATTCTTAATATTTTCTCAGATTTCTGACTTTTTTATTTTATTTACTTTTTCCTTAGATTTCAGAATTTTTGCTCAAAATGTACTTTTTCTCAGATATTTTAAATATTTCTCAGATTTCTGACGTCTTTCAAATGTTTTTCTCAAAATCTTCTTTCTTCTAAGGTTTGACTTTTTTTATTCAGAATTTATTTTTTAAATGATTACTTTTTTCTCAGAAATCTGACTTTTATCGAAGTTATTTGACCACTTCCAGAGTGGCTCCAAGAGGCTTGTAGTTAGCGTAGCATGCTCAGCAGAACGGTGTTTATGTATACATTCAAATTATAAATGTTAAAACCATTTTGTGGTACTACACTTTTTGCAAAAGCATCAACATTTCTTCATAAAGATGCATCTCGTTATTGAACATGTTTGCATGTGATGATACCTTAACAATACATCCATTATGAAAACTTTTGGCGATGATTGGTGATGTATTCCTTCGTCTCACAGAACCACCTCTAGTTAACCATCTTTTTATCAAGTATGTACTTCTGTCTCCCCAATTTCCTTCATTTATCTTCAACTTCTCTACATGTTTCGGAGTCTTTATTCACCGGGGATTCAGGTGAGATTTCTTCAGGACGGTAACACACTTGGTGAGTCTTTCACATTTAATTTAACGATCATTTTGCGGGTTTTATATCGCTCTAATTCTCGCAGGAAGCGCGTCAGATATCTGGGACGCATGTGAGATTTCTTCAGGACGGCAACACACTTCGCGAGTCTTTTAATTAAAATCGATCGTTTTGCGGGTTTGACATCCCTCTAACGCTCTAACTCTAAATGTCTGCGTAGCTGGACTCCTGGTTGTGGACCTTTGAGGAGCTGGGCACCTTCCAGGGCCCCGGGGAGATGGTGGGGGTCTTCTTATTGATCCCATTGCACCCAGGATCATTAATGCTGCTGCTACTGGATCCTCTGGGGTCTTTCTTCACCTCCTCCTTTTCCTTCTCTTTCTTCACCTCCTCCTTCTCTTTCTCCTCCTTCTCCTTCGTTCTCCTCCTGCCGAGGGTCCCGTCACCGTCAGACTTTCCGATCCCCGGGTTTTTCTCCCTCTGCGGCTCCTCCTGGTTCTTGGAGGTCTTCCTGGGGCTCGAGGAGTGATGATGATGATGGTCCCTCTGACCCTTCCTCATGTCCTTCCTCACGTCCTTCCTCATGTCCTCCAGAGACCCGCTGTGTTCCCTCTCCGTCTTCCTGGGGCTGTGCGATCTGGATCTGTTTTCCTCTGAGGTTTTGGGGGAAGACGGGGATATTTCTGAGGTAGAAAGGGAGGAGGAGGACGGACCCTCAGAGAGTCGGAGGGGAGCGGCTACTTTGTCCTTCGAACCTGAGGGGACGAGCAACAGGAAGTGAGAAACAAGGTGTGATGCTAATGCTACGCTAACACAACGAGCAACAGGAAGTGAGAAACAAGGTGTGATGCTACGCTAACACAACGAGCAACAGGAAGTGAGAAACAAGATGTGATGCTAATGCTACGCTAACACAACGAGCAACAGGAAGTGAGAAACAAGGTGTGATGCTAATGCTACGCTAACACAACGAGCAACAGGAAGTGAGAAACAAGATGTGATGCTAATGCTACGCTAACACAACGAGCAACAGAAAGTGAGAAACAAGGTGTGATGCTAATGCACGCTAACCTACAACGAGCAACAGGAAGTGAGAAACACGGTGTGATGCTAATGCCCACCCTAACACAACGAGCAACAGGAAGTGAGAAACAAGGTGTGATGCTAATGCTATGCTAACACAACGAGCAACAGGAAGTGAGAAACAAGGTGTGATGCTAATGCTACGCTAACACAACGAGCAACAGGAAGTGAGAAACAAGGTGTGATGCTAATGCTACGCTAACACAACGAGCAACAGGAAGTGAGAAACAAGGTGTGATGCTAATGCTACGCTAACACAACGAGCAACAGGAAGTGAGAAACAAGGTGTGATGCTAATGCTACGCTAACACAACGAGCAACAGGAAGTGAGAAGCAATGTGTGATGCTAATGCTACGCTAACACAACGAGCAACAGGAAGTGAGAAACAAGGTGTGATGCTACGCTAACACAACGAGCAACAGGAAGTGAGAAACAAGATGTGATGCTAATGCTACGCTAACACAACGAGCAACAGGAAGTGAGAAACAAGGTGTGATGCTAATGCTACGCTAACACAACGAGCAACAGGAAGTGAGAAACAAGGTGTGATGCTAACACAACGAGCAACAGGAAGTGAGAAACAAGATGTGATGCTAATGCTACGCTAACACAACGAGCAACAGGAAGTGAGAAACAAGGTGTGATGCTAATGCTACGCTAACACAACGAGCAACAGGAAGTGAGAAACAAGATGTGATGCTAATGCTACGCTAACACAACGAGCAACAGAAAGTGAGAAACAAGGTGTGATGCTAATGCTACACTAACACAACGAGCAACAGGAAGTGAGAAACAAGGTGTGATGCTAATGCTACGCTAACACAACGAGCAACAGGAAGTGAAAAACAACGTGTGATGCTAATGCTACGCCTAACCAAACGCAGCAACAGGAAGTGAGAAAACACGGTTGGATGCTAATGCTACGCTAACACAACGAGCAACAGGAAGTGAGAAACAAGGTTGTGATGCTAATGCCTACGATTAACACACAAGAGCTAACAGGAAGTGAGAAACAAGGTGTGATGCTAATGCCTACGCTAAACAACGAGCAACAGGAAGTGAGAAACAAGGTGTGATGCTAATGCTACGCTAACACAACGAGCAACAGGAAGTGAGAAGCAATGTGTGATGCTAATGCTACGCTAACACAACGAGCAACAGGAAGTGAGAAACAAGGTGTGATGCTAATGCTACGCTAACACAACGAGCAACAGGAAGTGAGAAACAAGGTGTGATGCTAATGCTACGCTAACACAACGAGCAACAGGAAGTGAGAAACAAGGTGTGATGCTAATGCTACGCTAACGCACGAGCAAACAGGAAGTGAGAAACAAGGTTGTGATGCTAATGCTACGCTAACACAACGAGCAACAGGAAGTGAGAAACAAGGTGTGATGCTAATGCTACGCTAACAAACGAGCAACAGGAAGTGAGAAACAAGGTAGTGATGCCTAATGTCCACCGCAACACAACGAGCAACAGGAAGTGAGAACCAAGGTGTGATGCTAATGCCACGCTAACACAACGAGCAACAGGAGAATGGAGGACAAGGGTGTGATGCTAATGCCACGCTAACACAACGAGCAACAGGAAGTGAGAAACAAGGTGTGATGCTAATGCCACGCTAACACAACGAGCAACAGGAAGTGAGAAACAAGGTGTGATGCGAATGCCTCGCTACAACACAACGAGCAACAGGAAGTGAGAAACAGGCTGTGAGCTAATGCTCACGCTAACACAACGAGCAACAGGAAGTGAGAACAAGGTGTAAACAGCAAGGGGGGTGCTGTGATGATGCTAATGCTACGCTAACACAACGAGCAACAGGAAGTGAGAAGAAACAATGGGGATGATGCTAATGCTAGCTACACAACGAAGCAAACAGGAAGGTGAGAAGCAAATGTGTGATGCTAATGCTACGACTAACACAAACGAGCAACCAGAGAAGTGAGAAACAAGGTGTGATGTGCTAATGCTACGCTAACACAAACGAAAGCAACAGTGAAGTGAGAAACAAGGTGTGATGCTAATGCTACGCTAACACAACGAGCAACAGGAGTGAGAAACAAGGTGTGATGCTAATGCTACGCTAACACAACGAGCAACAGGAAGTGAGAAACAAGGTGGTGATTGCTAATGCTACGCTAACACAACGCGCAACAGGAAGTGAGAAACAAGGTGTGTTGCTAATGCTACGCTAACACACCGAGCAACAGGAAGTGAGAAACAATGGTGTGATGCTAATGCTACCGCTTAACACACACAAGCAAACAGGACGTGAGAAAACAATGTGTGATGCTAATGCTACGCTAACACAACGAGCAACAGGAAGTGGAGAAACAAGGTGTGATTGCCTAATGCTACGGCTAACACACCGGGCAACCGGG
>NW_022988042.1:0-45666 GCF_902827165.1 Trematomus bernacchii
GTGCGCCAAGTAGGAAGAGGAGCGCACAGGAGACAACCGTTTGATTGCAGACTGTTAATGTTTATGTGGGGAAATGGTGGTGCATACATTATTTGAGATATATTTCAAACTCGGACTTCATTTTAAGGACATGTCGGCCAGGGGTGTAGAGCTATTTGTTTAAAGCACCGGATTGGCAAAACAGAAGAGTAAACCAGTCTGCCTTGATCTATGAATTAATGTCCGGGACTCTCAACGATCTGCTGCCCGCAGCTGCTTTATAGAAGGAAACCCTCCTTCACTTCTTAAAACGGCTGCAGCATCCGGAGGCAGCGGCACGTATACTCCCGCTTCTGAGAAGTGCAGCAACCAGTATGACTGTGTTTAACTTCATCAGAACAGCTTAAGAGTGACTGCAGGCTGCTACGTGTTAACCACACCACACCTATACACACCATCTACACACATCGAACTGCCCGATTACTCCCCCTTTTATTAGTTTTAATGAAGGAGATGTCCAGTCAGTCACCAAGGCGCATGATGTGTGTGTGTATGTGCTCTGCTCAGCTCAGCTCTGTGTGTTCGGTGTGTTTGTGTCTGTCCGACACCGGCATTTGTTTTCAAATGTTTATGAACAGTAATTTACACACATATGGCTAACTCCATATATGCGGCTGTTCCCAAAATAAATTAGTTTAATCTTAATCTCGATGTAGTGCTAATGCTGTCGGAGTGCACCGGAACGAACGACACTATCATAATATCTTCTGAAAACAAATGCCAGTGTTCATAATGCGGCTTCTCCTCGTTTTCCCAGCATTCAATGGATTATCCGTAAATCATACAAACAAAAACCAAAACGTTAATTTATCTGTTTTCCCGTTTTGGTTTAAAAACTGAATAACGTCGGTTTTTTTGGTTTTCCGAAAAACCAAAAAATGACACCGGTTCTTTTTAAACTTTGTTAATATGTTTTGGATGCATATTGTTCTAGTATTTGTTCAGGCTGTTACATACAATAGCCTCTGTTGCTACCTGCTGGTGGTGAGTAAATATTAAAATCAGTTAAAATTGACAACCGGTCCGCGATTTTTTTTTAATGTATCTGCCGGTCCTTGGCACAATAAAGGTTGGGAACCCCTGACTTAAAGGACAATCATTGATCAAGTAAGGGGTGGGAATTAATAAGCTTTGCTTCCTCCTGCTCCCTTTCGGACACATGTGATTTTTTTAAATTATTATTATTATTATGAAGACTTTTTTTTTGTTGAATATATAAATATTATCGTGAATGTGGATAAATACAATACGGTATTCTGTTTTTCACATTTGTTATTTATTATTTTTTTAATCTGTTCGAAATAAAGATTGAAATGAAATGAAATGAAATACTCAGTACTGAGGACAACCCCCTCAGGAGCACTTTGAAGTGTCTCAGGGACACAACGACATGCTGACTGCAGTGGGGTTTGAACCTGTGCTCTCTTGATCCGAACACCAACGCACTACCCACTGCGCCATACGCCTCCTAATAAATAACAAACATACTTCATATATAAAAAATCTAGCTGCTGCTTTTGATGAAAAGTTTCAAGGACTGATTATAAAGAGTGATTTATTAAAGCAACAGTCTTGTGTTATTTATATATATATATTTATATATATATATATATATATATATTTATATATATATATATATATATTTATATATATATATATATTTTCCCTCAATACAGCCAGACTATATATTTTCACGTTTTAACAAGTCTTCCTAAAACAGCTGGTCTTTGTTGTTGTTATTTAATGAGGGATGAAGTGATTTGTTGTGGACTACTTTCAGCAGCGTATTAATCCACATTTGGCGCTCTGGTGAGTATTTGGGGCAGCTGGATGATGTGGGAATGAACTTCATTGTGTTCATGGTTATGAAGGAATACGTCACCAAGAGTTTGTTATTAACGTGTGTGAAATAGTTTGTTGATAACAATGCAGCGCTATGAGAGGTAGAAGATAAAAGGCTTTGACACACACACTTAGTAGATAGACAAATACCGTATTTTCAGTTTTCTTTACCCGTCTGGCTGGCCCTGCGACTTATACTCCGAAGCGACTTATATATTGTATTTTGTCTGACTGCGTTCAAACTACGGCCAAGAGATGGCAGTGTATACAATCAGGACAACTGAAAACTGCTGTACCAGCGAAGAAGAAAAAAGTCACGGCAACCGGGAGGATGCGTCATGTAACTCTCCAGGATGTTGTGGGATGGATGGACACAGCATGGGCTTCAGTGCCGACCGACACCATCCTGTCGGGATTCAGAAAGGTCTAATCGGAGCTGATTCTGATGGAGAGTCTGAGGACAGCCCGGAGCAGGACACGCTGCTTCATCCACACCTCTGTGTCGCTGTGAAACACTTCCACCGGAGTTGGCGGAAGTGTTTCAACAGCGACACAGAGGATGGAGACTTCAGTGGATAAATGCGACTTATACACCGAAGTGACTTATATGTCTTTTTTCTCTTAAAGGTAGGGTAGGTAAGAATGGAGAAAGCAGCTCGAGTGCGCTAGAATTTGAAAGTACACAACCGAAAAGAATCTGCCCCTTCCTTCAGACTTCCTCACAGAGCCCCTCCTCCAACACACACGAACGCGCACATGACCAATGAGGGCACCAGATAAGTTTGTGCACAGGTGGAAGGCTGACAGGCAGGTAGGCCATCCAGTTATCTGCCGCGGGCCGGGGCTTTTTACAGCGCCACGGCTTCCACAGATGACATTTTTGTATATAATTATTGTCAAAGCATTTCATTTATTCATTGCTATTGGGATGTTAAGAGCATTCCATGGAATATAACAAAAAGTGTTTCTGAAATGAATTAGGCTGTGGCTCAGTGGCTAGTGCGCTGAACTTCAAATCAGGGGGTAGGAAGTTCGAGTCCCACTGCAGTCAGCATGTCGTTGTGTCCCTGAGACTCTTCACCCCAAAGTGCTCCTGTGGGGGTTGTCCTCAGTACTGAATGTATGTAAGTCGCTTTGGATAAAAGCGTCTAACAAGTTAAATGTAATGTCAAATGAACTACCCCACCTTTAACAACACATTTTTTGATAAGAGCGACTTACACACAGGTTTGACTTATAGTCCAGAAAATATGGTAGATACTGTTGGTTGGAGTCCGAACATGAGCCTTGAGAGAACAGTTTGACCGACCTGTCTGATGCCGAGTCTGTAGGCCAGGATCCGGTCCACGGCGCCGGGCTCCATCTGGGTCCACTGCAGCTTGAAGCCGTAGACCCGAGGCCGGTTCTGCCACAGAGCGCTGTACGTGTCGTAGTAAAACTCCGGAGCGTGGGCCTTCCCTGAGGAGACACAGGGCAGGGAGCAGAGAGAGAACTCAACTACGATTCCCAAGGTGCATTTCACTAACAAACACCCAATCGCAGAGATGCACACGAAGCATTACGCTGAAGCAACCAGAAGCATGATCAAACAGTTTGAATGTGTCACGGTCTCATTCAGGTGGTCTGACATCGACTCAGTCAGAGAACACAACGGAGAAGCAGAAGAAGCTAGGAAGAAGAAGGGTGTGTTAATATTAGAGGCAGCAGGATTATGCAGCTTAAGTTAATATGACAGTAAACTGTGTGTGTGTGTGTGTGTGTGTGTGTGTGTGTGTGTGTGTGTGTGTGTGTGTGTGTGTGTGTGTGTGTGTGTGTGTGTGTGTCAGTCCACTTGTGTGTGTTCCTGCTGATGTGCAGTTTGGAGGATTAAACCACCAAAGAAGAAATACTCACCTGACTGGACGAAACCTCCAACATGGCCGACCTGATAACACAGAGCTGAGTCCTGATTGGCTGACTCAGCTGCATCCACAGGGATACATTTTCCCTTTAAACTTCATTTCAGTAGTTTGACTAAATAACCCTTCCTCAGAGTCCTGGCTCTCCTTCCAGGCTGCGGGACAGAGTTCACTCAGACGTCATGAGAGCTGAAGCTTCATGAAAAACTAACTTAAACCCCGAGTATTCAGGACCAGATATTGGATGCAGAGCTAAACATACTAACATTTTAATTAAACCAGAACTAAAACACAAGAGAATATTGCACACATATTACACCAACTCAAAACAGCAGGAAATGCAACTAAATATTGAACCAAACCGAAATAAATACATAGAATATTGGAATTAAGTTTGAACGAAGCCAGAGCTATAACAACAGAGAATAATGGAACTCAAACACACGACACTATTGCACCAAGAAAGACGCAACCAGAGACAAAACACGAGAGCTATATACTGACAAATACTGGACCAAGCCAAAGAAGAAAATCCCAAATACATTGGACCAAATCAGAGCTAAAACACCAGGGAATTTTGGATCAATATATTGATTAAACCACCAGAGAATATTGGACTAAATGTTATACCAAATTAAAACTAAAGAAACGGAGCTTTGGACCAAATATATCGATATTCAGGAACAAATATTGGACAAATCCGACCTCAACCTTCAGAGAGAATGAGACCATAGAACTACAAAACAAACACTGGAAATAACCAAGCTAAAGAAAACATAGAATATTGGACTAGGTATTGAACCAAATCAGAGCTAAAACACCGGGGGATAATGGCCTTAATATCTGAATAAAACATAGATTAAACAACGGGACAATATTGGACCAACGTAGATAAAAAAGAGAGTATTTGATATAAAATGGACCAAACCAGAACAAAAGGGGCGGGGTGGCGCAGTGGGCGGGGTGGCGCAGTGGGCTGGGTGGCGCAGTGGGCTGAGTGGCGCAGTGGGCTGAGTGGCGCAGTGGGCTATGTGTTGATCATCAGATCAAGGGGGTGTTGGGGAACACCAGTTCGATACCTGCCTCCGCCGTCACTGCGTCAGGCCGTTGAGTCCTTGGGAAAGACACTCCACCTGAATTTGCTCCTGTGGGTATTGTCCACAGTCCATGACCGTTACATGTCTGATACAGTGTGTCTGTAAAGCGCTTTGAGCTCTGGAAAAGCACTTTAATAAATGTAATTAATTGAATTGAATTGAAAAACACAAGAGAATTCAGAACAAACACTGGACCCAACGAAGCAAAACAAAACAACAAATAATATTGGACCAAACCAGTTAAACCACAACAGAATATTGGAATATTAGACACACTAACAACTATACATGTAACACCAGAGATGTTTTAACAGAGCATGCTGCCGTCTCATTGGCTGCTGCAGGATGAGCGAGGTTTAAAATACCACCGGCGTGTTCACACCTGATTAACAACACAAACTTCACTTCAGCAACGACAAGCCCGACATAATCGCCGTTATTTTCCATCAGCTCTCCATCCTGCGCTCACAGCGTCCCCTCTCTAACCGCTGTCTGCTGCTTTCTGCAGAACGTGCTGCTCGTCGGCGGTCGGCGTGATAAGAGGCTTAACGCCAGCGAGTTTACAGGACGAGTCTCTGCAGGCGAGCTTTCATCAGAGGAGGCGACTTCCTGTGAGACGTCTGGGGTCCACAGAGCGGCGCTTAGTTAAAGACAGCAGGAAGTTCAGAGGCTTCTCCACATTTACGTTAGAGATATAAAGAGTATATTTCTGAGTTGTTTGACCCCATAATGATTCTGACCAAAGGCAGCGTTTTTGAGGCCAGACGATAATTATCCAAAAACTCTTTTATTTCTCCCCAACTGCTGCTGAAGTGATCATTTGGTCCTGGTTTTCAGATGTAATGCTTTGTCAGACTTAGTTAAATATGTGATAACATGTATTTGATCCATGCAAGGTTTCAAAACTACAGAGCCGTCATATATATATTAGACCAATCCAAGACAAACCATCAGGGAATATTTGACTTCATATTTGATCAAACCATAAAAATATCTTTCCAAGAAGCATCAGATGCATTCTTTGGTCCTCAAATAAGTTCTAACGACAGCTATTGACCGACAGATGCTTCAAAGTTCATATGAAGGCAATCAAAAGTGTTGACTTCAGAGACACCGAAAGTTAACGCTATTTTTCTTTCTAGTTGCTAACAACGAAACTATTAAAAACTAACTCAGTAAACAAAGTCTAGCTTTGAGCTGTGCAGGTGATGACTGGCTTTGTTTACAGCGGTTAAGGAATACAACCTTGTACACCTGACTCCACCGGCTTTGATTGAGATGCTTCTGATACCAGCCTTCGTACAGACTCGCTGCCTTCAACACTTCCCATCGGAGCCGAGCTGCAGCCTGAGGAAGCAAATGAGACCACCTGGGGATTCTTCAGATCAGTTCATGTTCCAGAGAGCAGACTCCTGACCAAGAGGCTCTCTGCAGGACTTGGTTTTGATTGAAATATTTCATGGTCTCCAGTATATTTGTTTTTACTGTAAAAATGTTTTTGGAAGTCATCAGCTTAATGTAGGCTGCACTGTAGCTTTACATGTCCTTTTACTTCCACTCAATACTGACATATTCTGCACTCTAGTGACTAAAGGCTTCTCCTGATGCCCGGAAATCTAAACCTAAATAAAACCCAGCTCATTAGTGATTTCTATTTCCTGATTTCCTTGGAGAAAAGGCAACGTGTGTACACACCTGATATGTATTGTACTGTACACACCTGATATGTATTGTACTGTACACACCTGATATGTATTGTACTGAACACACCTGATATGTATTGTACTGAACACACCTGATATGTATTGTACTGTACACACCTGATATGTATTGTACTGTACACACCTGATATGTATTGAACTGTACACACCTGATATGTATTGTACTGTACACACCTGATATGTATTGTACTGTACACACCTGATATGTATTGTACTGAACACACCTGATATGTATTGTACTGTACACACCTGATATGTATTGTACTGTACACACCTGATATGTATTGTACTGTACACACCTGATATGTATTGTACTGTACACACCTGATATGTATTGTACTGTACACACCTGATATGTATTGTACTGTACACACCTGATATGTATTGTACTGAACACACCTGATGTGTATTGTACTGAACACACCTGATATGTATTGTACTGAACACACCTGATATGTATTGTACTGAACACACCTGATGTGTATGGCTAAATGTTGACTGTGTTGGATCAGGTTTCTGCAGCAAGGAAATCAAATCAATCTAAATACAGATAGAAGATTAAATTCAAAAACACGGTATGTTCCTTGAGATAATGCAGAAAGGTCACAGGTCAACACAACAGATCAAAGTTGTAAACACACAAAGTCTGAATACATGAAAGTCTGTTATCTGTTAGCCTTACACAGCAGAGAGGCAGCAGGTATTGAAGACAGGACGTGTTCTAATCGTCTGAAGTGTTTGTTGTCAGTTCAGATGTTTCAGAGGATGTGAGCGTTTCCTGGAGCGCTGCGCATTATTATTTATGACACTTAAAAAACTCCCCTGAGGAAACTCTCTCGCTTCAGTCTGCCAACACACAGGATTTAAAGATGAAGATAAACTCTAATTAATCATCGTGTTCTCGTCCTGGAGATGTTAGCACTTTGAAAGCAGCTTTAAAGTTCCCAGCAGACCTGAGGCCTGTTAGCAGAGTCGCATCAACAATACTGTGTGTTCACCGGAGACACAACTTTCAAGAAACTCAAGACAATTCCATGTCAAGCCTCAGGAAACCCGGATAAGTCTGTGTCAAGTTTCAAGGAACTTAGAACAAGGGCATGCCACGTCTCGAGGAGCTTCACACACGTCCATTTCAAGTCCTAAGTAGAAAGAGTCCATGTCATGACGCAAAATAGTCGAGACAAGTCCATGTTAAATCCAAGGAAATTGAAGGTAAGTCGATGCCAAGTACCAAGTAACTAGGAACAAGTCCATGTTGAGTCTCAAGCAACTCCAGACAACTCTCAAGTCATTCAACAAAAGTCCATCTCTCAAGTAACCTGAGACGAGTCCATGTCAAGTCTCAAGTAACCTGAGACGAGTCCATGTCAAGTCTCAAGTAACCTGAGACGAGTCCATGTCAAGTCTCAAGTAACCTGAGACGAGTCCATGTCAAGTCTCAAGTAACCTGAGACGAGTCCATGTCAAGTCTCAAGTAACCTGAGACGAGTCCATGTCAAGTCTCAAGTAACTTGAGAGAAGTTCATGCCAAGTCTAGTCTGAGACAAGTTAAGTTTCAAGTCTTTATATACTGATTCAAATGAAGTCATTCGAGCCACGTCCCCGTCAAGTCTCAAGTCACTCAAGACACGTCAAGTCTTTCCTGAAACAAGTTCAATTTACTGTAAGTCCAAAGTCATTCAAGTCCAAATAAAGTGTCTCTAGCCATTCAAGATGTCAAGTCAAGTATTGTCCGAGACCTGTATGAGTTAAGTCACAAGTCATTAAAGACAGTTTCAAGTCAAGTATTAAGTCATTCAAAACATGTCAAAATCAACCAGCTATAACTCCAAGAAATATGTTGGACCCCAGAAGAAGGAAACCCAACCTGTTCACATCTTCAGGTGTCAGACATCTTCCCATCATGCACCAGTCATCAGAACTCACCTGTGACCAGGAAGGTGCAGCGGCCCGCCCCGGCCTCGTTGGTGATGTCACAGGTGTACTCTCCGTAGCCCTCGCGGTTCAGAGCTTTGACCTGGTAGCTGGTGTCGTCGCGCTGCTCGCTGAACTGTCCCACGGTGAGGAGGCGGGACCCCAGCTTCCACTCGTACCGGAGGAGGCGCGCAGGGTGGGCTCTCAGCAGGCGGCAGGTGAGGCTGAACGCTCGGCCCAGAGCCTGCCGGATCTCTGTGTACTCCGGCTCCACGTTGGGAGGAACTGAGAGAGACAGAGAGACAGGGAATATAAGACCAAACAACAACTTGGTTTGTCAAGACACTGTAGAAACCCCAGAACTATCATCTGATGATATCTGTCGTCACCGGCTTGAGCTTCAATATCAGGATCCATGTATTTATTATGCGCCGGTGAAGATGGCTGCATTGTCCTTTGGCTTCTCTCCAACTTTGCCCTTTTTTGTATTTTTTTAGTGTTTATTTACTTTTTGCCGTTTGCTTTTAACTTGTTCTCAACATGCAAGCCGACCAACTCTGCTGAGAGGAACTTCTTCACACCTGAACTGTTGAAGCAAAATCTGTTAAACACCTGAACTGTTGAAGCAACATCCATAATATTCATCTGGCTGCTACTTAGAAATTATTTATCTATTTACCTAAAATATCATATTCCAATAACTTGGTAACGTACTGTATAGACTCTTATTGCACTATTTCACTTTTTTTAAACTATTTTTCTTTTTGTATTTACTATTTACGTGCACTATATTCTGTTTATCTGTGTTTTGTGTTGCACTGTTGGAGAAGCCTGTGACCTAAGATTTTCATTGGCATAACTACTCTGTAGATATGTTCGTATGACTAAATAAAGAACCTTGAACCTTGAATGAAAGTAGTCATCACATCCAGAGCATCAACTAGTTCCTGAACAGTGTCCTTCACATGCTGATATCCAAGAGAGGGAGTTAGTCACAAGATGGAGGAATAACGGTTCTTCTCGGTAATCATACATCCTGTCGTCTACAAAATACTGACTTTTTCTCAAATTCTAAAAATTCTGACTTTTTTCTCAAAATTCTGACTTTTTTCTCAAAACTCAGACTTTTTTTCTAAATCAAAAAATTCAGACTTTTTCTCAAAATCTCATCATATAGCTATCATATGCCTCAAACAGTCCTGATGCTCTTCTAGGTAATCATACATCCTGTCATGTAAAGTAAAGTGAGTTTTGTTTCTCTACAGTATTTAGTATCAGCGTTTCCAGGGGGGCGTCTTGCCGTCATTTCAGAACGCCCTGAACTCGAGCCGAGGGCGTCCAAAAAAAAAAATAATTCGAGAGAAGATGGAGTTTTTATCGCTTGAAATGACGAAAAGGAAAAAGGACATCCCTCTGTTGGCGGGGCAAAGGAGTCGGTGGGATTCTTTTCGCCGCCAGCAAAGCGTGTTCCTGTGACGGAAAGTGTACTGCCGGCGAGCCTTGACGGGGGGTGCTCGTGGAGCACGCGCGTGAACTGCGAGCGCCGGAGCCTCGCAGCGGCGAAACTGAGGCTCCGTGGTAAACTGTGGTAACATGAAGAGCCGCTTAGGAGCCGAAAGAGCCGACTCTTCTTAGTGAGTCGAACCAAATGATCCGGCTCACTAAGAAGAGCCAGAACTCCCATCACTTATACGTAAAGAGATAGTATCTATAAAGGGACGGCTCAATTCAAAATTCAAGTCACGTGACGTGGCGCCACACCCCCCCCCCTGGACGCCCTCTCAGCCCTGGTCTGGCGGAAACACTGTTTAGTATGCTATCTTATATAAAAGCAGATTCACCAAACTCCTTTCTGGCCTTTCGTCACTGATGGAATATTTGAAGTGAATTAGCTCCAGCAGATATAATCTGCAGCCTTTGATGAGAGTCATCACCTGAATATTTTCTACATTTGCTAATAAGAAAGAGGAGATAAAAAGCTTCACTGGTTGGCCTTGAAGCTCAGTGAATCAAGAGGGTTTCTTTTTATCCGAGTGCTGCATCAGAGCTCAACGATCAGACGTACAGAAGATTTATTTTTAATTGAATGGTAAAAGCTTCAAAAACATCATAGAGCTTCAATAAAGGTGCAACAAAATGAAAGCCCTGTATCTGACAATTTGAGTTACACAGATTGTATTTGAATATTAAAGAGGACATATTAAAAACATGTTCAGGATCACATCAGTATGTAGTGTCTCTACTTTAAAGAGTCCTCTCCTGCTGATGTTCAGGTGTATATCAGTATGTAGTGTCTCTACTTTAAAGAGTCCTCTCCTGCTGATGTTCAGGTGTATATCAGTATGTAGTGTCTCTACTTTAAAGAGTCCTCTCCTGCTGATGTTCAGGTGTATATCAGTATGTAGTGTCTCTACTTTAAAGAGTCCTCTCCTGCTGATGTTCAGGTGTATATCAGTATGTAGTGTCTCTACTTTAAAGAGTCCCCTCCTGCTGATGTTCAGGTGTATATCAGTATGTAGTGTCTCTACTTTAAAGAGTCCCCTCCTGCTGATGTTCAGGTGTATATCAGTATGTAGTGTCTCTACTTTAAAGAGTCCTCTCCTGCTGATGTTCAGGTGTATATCAGTATGTAGTGTCTCTACTTTAAAGAGTCCTCTCCTGCTGATGTTCAGGTGTATATCAGTATGTAGTGTCTCTACTTTAAAGAGTCCCCTCCTGCTGATGTTCAGGTGTATATCAGTATGTAGTGTCTCTACTTTAAAGAGTCCTCTCCTGCTGATGTTCAGGTGTATATCAGTATGTAGTGTCTCTACTTTAAAGAGTCCTCTCCTGCTGATGTTCAGGTGTATATCAGTATGTAGTGTCTCTACTTTAAGAGTCCTCTCCTGCTGATGTTCAGGTGTATATCAGTATGTAGTGTCTCTACTTTAAAGAGTCCTCTCCTGCTGATGTTCAGGTGTATATCAGTATGTAGTGTCTCTACTTTAAAGAGTCCTCTCCTGCTGATGTTCAGGTGTATATCAGTATGTAGTGTCTCTACTTTAAAGAGTCCTCTCCTGCTGATGTTCAGGTGTATATCAGTATGTAGTGTCTCTACTTTAAAGAGTCCTCTCCTGCTGATGTTCAGGTGTATATCAGTATGTAGTGTCTCTACTTTAAAGAGTCCTCTCCTGCTGATGTTCAGGTGTATATCAGTATGTAGTGTCTCTACTTTAAAGAGTCCTCTCCTGCTGATGTTCAGGTGTATATCAGTATGTAGTGTCTCTACTTTAAAGAGTCCTCTCCTGCTGATGTTCAGGTGTATATCAGTATGTAGTGTCTCTACTTTAAAGAGTCCTCTCCTGCTGATGTTCAGGTGTATATCAGTATGTAGTGTCTCTACATGTCTCCATGCTTTAATGTTCAAAAAGCTCTTTATTTCTCTCATACTGCCTGTGCTGCAGCACCTCTTTTCACCCTCTGTCTGAAACCAGAGCCCAGTCTGCTCTGATTGGTCAGCTGGCCGGCTTTGTTGTGATTGGTCAACGTCTTAGATATGTCCCGCCCCTTAGCCTATCACGTACGTAAAGCACTTTTGGAAAATAGGTATATTTAGGTTCTGTTTGAAGTTATTAAGAGAGGTTCAAAAAGTATTTAGGTGATTCAATAATCCAGACAAACCAGGAGTTTGAAATCAAAATAAGTTTGAAATCAAAATAAGTTTGAAATCAAAATAATGCTTAAATGTCTGTATAAAAACAAATCATTAGGTTTCATAACTTTCGATCTGTTGTAACGTGGCTTGTTGAACCAGAACTGACCAGAAAATTCAGTTTTATAATGAATTATATTTTCAGTTTTCAATTTTAGAAAGACTAAACCAGACTAAGTGTCACTGGCTCCTCCCTCTCGCTCACTCTTCCAAAACGCCTGAAAAATTACTTTAAACCTCTTAAGTGTTTGAAATATTTAAAGTCCCAGGCGTCCACCCCGGCGCTCTGCTAAAGGGCACAGAGTCAGAGTGTCTTCCTGAATCCCTTTAGTTCCTCTGAGGATGTGATCCACATTACAGGTGTGACTTCACAGATGAACGTCACGCTGTCAGACAGGGGTCAGCCGAGAGAGAGAGAGAAGCTGCTCTGACCGACCTCTGACCTCAGCAGAGAGAGAGAGAAGCTGCTCTGACCGACCTCTGACCTCAGCAGAGAGAGAGAAGAAGCTGCTCTGACCGACCTCTGACCTCAGCAGAGAGAGAGAAGAAGCTGCTCTGACCGACCTCTGACCTCAGCAGAGAGAGAGAAGAAGCTGCTCTGACCGACCTCTGACCTCAGCCGAGAGAGAGAGAAGCTGCTCTGACCGACCTCTGACCTCAGCAGAGAGAGAGAGAAGCTGCTCTGACCGACCTCTGACCTCAGCAGAGAGAGAGAAGAAGCTGCTCTGACCGACCTCTGACCTCAGCAGAGAGAGAGAAGAAGCTGCTCTGACCGACCTCTGACCTCAGCAGAGAGAGAGAAGAAGCTGCTCTGACCGACCTCTGACCTCAGCAGAGAGAGAGAAGAAGCTGCTCTGACCGACCTCTGACCTCAGCAGAGAGAGAGAGAAGCAGCTCTGACCGACCTCTGACCTCAGCAGAGAGAGAGAAGAAGCTGCAGGCGACCTCTGACCTCAGCAGAGAGAGAGGAGATCACTGCCTTGCTCCAGGGGACAGGGCAGTGATCGCTCCACATGTTTTATTATATTTAGCATTATTTCAGAATGAGCGGTCAGAGCAGGACACCAGCATGGAGTTTAAAATACAGACAGAATTAGAACCCTAAATAGATTCTGAGGTCATTTTATCAAAAAGGGTGTTAATGTGTAAAAAGCCAACTTTTCCAAACGTGATTTACAAAAAAGTCATATATTAATAAATAAACACCTAAATACGCACACACACACACGCACACGCACACGCACACGCACGCACGCACGCACGCACACACACACACACACACACACACACACACACACACACACACACACACACACACACACACACACACACACACACACACACACACACACACACACACACACACACACACACACACACACACACACACACAAAGGTCTTTGCTCATCTCGTCCTCCAGTTATGTGTCAGTGCAGGACTTCTAAAGGTCAGCTGGACGCCTCTGCTCCACTGCGACCTTCACACGAGCTCTCTGATTGGTCAACACAACCGGCTGACCTTGCAGCTCAACTCCCACAATGCACTGCTGAGGCTGAGCTCGTTAATTTGCTCTTTTTGTTTGGTATAGAGTGTGTCTCTGGCTGCAGTCTGCAGAGCAGCGACGGCTCACTTTTGCATAATTTAAATCAGTGAAATTATCCAAAGTTCAGAAGATTTAAGAACAGCTGCTCCGATACACACACTCCACTTCAACTTATTCAATACCACAACAAGCTATTACCGTTTTATTGAACGATAACCATAGTAGGGGTAGTGGTTGTTTATTATCATGGACTTCGTGGACATCATCATCGCGGCCCCCGTTATAAAAGAAGAACACGTTTCCGGCTGAGCTTGTATCCACTAGTTATACAACAGACTGTCTGGAGAACAGACATTATAATCAAAATAGAAAAGGACTGAACACTTTATTTCCCTCAAGGTTGTTTTTTCTGAAGGGATTTCAGGGACATCGGGGATGATGCAGACTTCACAATCCTTCACAAGAAAAAATGCATTGAATGGAGTTTTTCTGGAATTGTGAACAGACAAAGGAATATAAGAAAGCTGATGACTGTAGTCGTTTTGCTAAATCCCCTGAGGTTGTTTTTTTTTAAAACGCAGGGACGTCAGTGATTTGTTGAGATGTGAGTGTTTTGTCCCCTATTTTCCGTTATCTAATGAATGAAAGGTTTACTTCTAGGAGAGGTACATCTAAAAGGACCGAATGACGACTGAAGTTGTTTTTATTCATGGAGATTTTGAAGCCGTCAGTAATGTGTTCCCTTACATTCCCCAGAAGCGGATAAATATATGTTTTAATGTGTTTTCCGACGTTCATAGACTCTCCAGAGTAGAAGTTTTCTCCAGAGTAGAGAACAGACATTAGAATAAAAAGAAAAGGAATGGACATTAAAAAATGTGTAAATCCCATAAATAGTTTTTTCACAGGGCTTTAAGAGACATTAGTGGGTCCACACAATCCCCTTCTGATTGTCAAACCTGGCATGTACAGTAAGAGTCAAAGGACTTTCTAGTTTTCTACAATTCTGAACAAAATGTCATCTATTTATTAATTTAAACAGATTACGAGAGCTGGTGATTAAAGGTGGGGTAGGTAATTCACTTCAGAAACACTTGTTATATTCCATGGAAAGCTCTTAACATCCTGATAGCAATGAATATCTGAAGTGCTTTGACAATAAATACATAAATAAATATCATCTGTAGAAGCTGTAGTACTGTAAAAAGCACGACCAATCATCTGAGCCGGCCCGGCTAAAATAACTGGATGGCCTACCTGCCTGTCAGCCTTCCATCTGTGCACAAACTTATCTGGTGCCCTCATTGGTCATGTGCGCGTTCGTGTGTGTTGGAGGAGGGGCTCTGTGAGGAAGTGGCTGATTTTCTCCGGTTGTGTATTTTCAAATTCTAGCGATCTCGAGCTGCTTTCTCCGTTCTTACCTCCCCCACCTTTAAAGGAGGCCTATTACGCTTGTTGGGGTTCTCTCTTTCTTGTAGTCTGTTGTATAGGTTTTAGTGCATGTAAATGGTCTGCAAAGGCTAACATCCCTTCAGAGGGAGTTCCTCTCCCACACACATAAAGCACAGAGACACAAGTAGTAGAGGCACAAGCTACAAAAATGAATATATAGTTATATAAATGTCTTCCAGCTGTGAAGCACACATTAAACCGGATGTTACTCAAATCTAACGATACCTTGAAAAGCAACAGAACACAGTCTGGAAATATCTCTATGATTGTGTTCTGGAGGGACTGTTTCTGACGTCCACGTAATCCTGGATTGTATACAACAGATACATCCATCACTTTGATTCTTCTGTCTGCTTTAAAGAAACGCGTTGGTAACTAGTTGTTTGAAACCGCAGAGGAGGATGATGTTCGTCAGAGGGATTGTGCACACGTCACCTCTGCTCATCACTGTCCCTGTAATCCAGTGAAAAACCCAACAGACTGTGAGGGATTATTGTCAAAGTAAAACCTCCAAAACTACTAACAGCTCATTTGAAATGATGCTCATAAGCTTCTATCACTGAGCTGCATGTACACTTGATTTGCATATTAATAAAAAGTCATTCAACAGAGAGCTGGACACGAGAAATAACTACATGTTGTATTTACATTTGTGTTGTTACAGCTTCAACATGCTCCAGTGCCAGTTTCTCTTCATGTTGAAGTCGTGTCATGGAGTTTTTTAGCTTTATTTGGATCAGTGGTCTCTCTGCTTGAACACAGTAGGAAGTTAAACTGTCTGTGCCTTGAATGTTGTTTCACTTATTTCAAAGTAATCCACCTGTAATCGGCCCTCGTGCTAATCTTCTTAGTGTTGTTAAACAGTGAAAACAGCAAACATGCCGCAGGACGTTTAGAAAAAGAGAGAAGCGCTGACAAATCCCTGCAGTTATACTCCTGAATGTAAAGTGTTGCTCCCGTGCAAAGTAAACAGGTATTTGAAGGTAAACGTAATGTAAACCGAGACATAACAGTACAATCCTGACTGAGAGGAAGGGCTCTGGTAAAGGTGGTTCAGATGTTATGAAGTTGGGGTTGAATAAGGTATCTATCTGTAAAAGAAAATACTTTGTACTGCTTTAGTTTACTGTGAAACAACCCTTTCTGACCGGGAACTGACAACATTATCTATTATCTGTTTAAAGACCAGAATCCATTTTAACTTCTAACCCATTACTTTGTTGGAGTTATTGTGGGACTATCTGAACTAACCATACTCACAATAATACAAACTTACATGATTGCATAGACTGAACAGGTTCCAGGTACTTTGCATGAGTTGCTGTGCATTGTGACATCGGAGTTGACAAATATGACATGTGGGGTACCTCAAGGCTCCATCTTGGGGCCTCTACTCTTTAACATCTACATGCTACCACTGGCTCAGATAATGAAAAACAACTAAATAAGTTACCATAGCTATGCGGATGACACCCACATTTACGTAACAATTTCACCAGGAGACAATGCTCCAATTCAAACACTGAGTAAGTGCATTGAACCAATCAATGACTGGATGTGTCAGAACTTTCTCCAATTAAACAAAGATGAAACTGAGGTAATGGTTTTTGGAGCCAAGGCAGAACGTATAAAAGTTAGCGCTGAGCTTCAGTCTGCAATGTTCAAAACTACAGATAGAGACAGAAATCTAGGTGTAGTCATGGACTCTGACCTGAGTTTCAACAGTCACATTAAAACAGTTACTAAATCAGCCTACTATCACCTAAAGAACATATCTAGGATTAAAAGACTAATGTCACAGCAGGATTTGGAAATGCTTTTATCTTCAGTAGACTCGACTACTTATGTAAATGTAATTAGTCCGTTGTTTAAGTGTGCCTCTTTCAGACCTGTTTCTTCTTGCGCTCTGATTGGCTACATTTGTTATTTGTTTTTACTTAAAGGGGACCTATCATGCAAAATGCACGTTTGTACGTCTTTTCTACATGAATATGTGTCCCCGGTGTTCCAGGGAACTCACCAAGTGTCAGAAAACACAACCCTCTCTATTTTCCTCCATACCCAAATCTCTAAAAAAGGGGCTGCAACGGATCTGATAAAAACTGATCCAGATTTGAACACTGTCCTGACGTCAGGACGGTGGCGCTACGGCTATTGGGCCAACTCCACCAATCAGGAGGAGACAGCCACGGCCATTGCCGTTCGAAAGCGCTGGAGACGCTGTAGTACATATGCCAGGCCTGTAAGTGGCGCTGTAGTCTGCCACAAAAGCAGCAAAGAAGACTTGGTTACCATGGTTACCCTTATGTTTATTCTCCGCTGTGGCTTTTTTTCTCCCTCCCCGAGGCAAGCGTTTGCTCCTGCTGCTTTAATTCAATGCAATCCCTCCCCGTCGAGGCAAGCACTGTAATTCTCTCCGGTTAGTCCACCAGCAGATGACAAACACCCACCTCTCCGCCTCTTCCAAGGAACGAGGGGACCGTGCGGCAGAGTTTCAGTTTCAGTTTCTTTCGCCGGTCAAGATGTCCGTTAAAGTTTAAATCTTCCGGACAAAATTAGAAAAGTGCCGGTCAAAGGTCTTCTTTGTTATTTATTGAGCTTTAAAACAAATGAATAACGACTCTATATAATAACACACGGAGGACGGAGATCTCTTTTTCTCCCCCTCTTCTGACAGCCCAGCATCTGATCAGAGCACGTCTCCCCTCTCCTGCAGGGGGGCGTGGTCAGCAGAATCAGACCCGTAGACAGCAAACAGCACATAGAGCGAAATGAGGCATGGCTAAAATGCATGATCTGTTTGGTATTTTGAAAACAGAAACGTATAAATATACCTTATATAGGTATGGCCCTACAATATATCATTTAAAGATAGCATGATAGGTCCACTTTAAAGTAAGCATCTTTTGTGGTCTTTTTACCTTTTAATTGATCTATAGGAGACTGTTAAACTGCCTCTTTTCCTAACAGACTAGCATTTTAAAGTTTGAGTTGTATTTAAGATGTTAGTTGCCCGGTGAGTTTATAGTTTTTGAGTTTGTCTGTCATCACTAGAAGTCCTGAAACGGCTCGCCTGAAGATGTCTGCATCGATTCTCCGGAGACTCAGGAGAGGAGATTCACTCTGACAGCCTTTTAGTACAGCAGGAAGCCAGGAGCTGAGTGTGTGTGTGTGTGTGTGTGTGTGTGTGTGTGCGTGTGTGTGCGTGCGTGCGTGCGTGCGTGTGTGTGTGTGTGTGTGTGCGTGCGTGCGTGCGTGCGTGCGTGTGTGTGCGTGCGTGCGTGTGTGTGTGATGGATACCGCTCCGCAGACAGACGCGGGGCATGTGTCCGTCAGCTGCTGCCCGCGTGCCCTCCAGCAACAGTAGTCAACCCCCCCCCCCCCCCCACTGAGCTGCTGGTGTGTGTTTTCACTGAAATGGTGTTTTTCTCCATCAGATCTGTCTGCTCTGATGGAGGTGAGGCGGTTTGTAAAGGTGGGAAGAAAAGTACATTTTTGTGTAATTACGCTGAGTATTTTAAATGTATACTACTTTATATTTCTACTCCACTAGATTTTAGAAGCATATATTATACTTTTTACTCCATTACTTTTATCTGACAGCTTTAGTTACTTATTAGTTAATACAACAAAAAAAAAAAAAAAAAAATAAAGATTAGATATAATTATAGGTTAAATAGCCAGCAGCAATGATGGACACATTAATGCATCAATAATCAAGTTCAAGTCATTTAAAGCTCCCATGTCATGCTTTTCCGGTTATGACCCGTCCCCTTGTGTTATGAAGGTTTTTATGCATGTAAACGGTGTGCAGAGTCAAAACCCTCAAAGTACACCCTGTAGCGAGTAAAACTCTAACACAGAAAATACCTCCCCAAAACGCCTCGTTGGAGATACGTCACTGCCCATTTGATTCTTCCGGGTACCGCCTGATGTCATGCGGTACCCGGAACGAAATGGACCAATCCGTGGAGCCGTTACGTTAAGCCCCCGCTGATTGGTCCAAATTGACCAATCCACGGACTTCCTCACACACACATCTGTGTGCAGGGAGCAGGCAGCTGATTTCTCCTCCCTGGCTGCAGGCTGATAACAGACAGTTGGGATCGCGGCGAAATTCTCTCTGCAGACCCATTCTCTCTGCAGACCCATTCTCTCTGCAGACCCAATCTCTCTGCAGACCCATTCTCTCTGCAGACCCATTCTCTCTGCAGACCCATTCTCTCTGCAGACCCATTCTCTCTGCAGACCCATTCTCTCTGCAGACCCATTCTCTCTGCAGACCCATTCTCTCTGCAGACCCATTCTCTCTGCAGACCCATTCTCTCTGCAGACCCAATCTCTCCGCAGACCCATTCTCACTGCAGACCCATTCTCTCTGCAGACCCAATCTCTCTGCAGACCCATTCTCTCTGCAGACCCATTCTCTCTGCAGACCCATTCTCTCTGCAGACCCATTCTCTCTGCAGACCCATTCTCTCTGCAGACCCAATCTCCTCCGCAGACCCATTCTCACTGCAGACCCATTCTCTCTGCAGACCCAATCTCTCTGCAGACCCATTCTCTCTGCAGACCCATTCTCTCTGCAGACCCATTCTCTCCGCAGACCCATTCTCTCTGCAGACCCATTCTCTCTGCAGACCCATTCTCTCTGCAGACCCAATCTCTCTGCAGACCCATTCTCTCTGCTGACCCATTCTCTCTGCAGACCCATTCTCTCCGCAGACCCATTCTCTCTGCAGACCCATTCTCTCTGCAGACCCAATCTCTCCGCAGACCCATTCTCACTGCAGACCCATTCTCTCTGCAGACCCAATCTCTCTGCAGACCCATTCTCTCTGCAGACCCATTCTCTCTGCAGACCCATTCTCTCCGCAGACCCATTCTCTCCGCAGACCCATTGTCTCCGCAGACCCATTGTCTCTGCAGACCCATTCTCTCTGCAGACCCATTCTCTCTGCAGACCCATTCTCTCTGCAGACCCATTCTCTCTGCAGACCCAATCTCTCTGCAGACCCATTCTCTCTGCAGACCCATTCTCTCTGCAGACCCATTTTCTCTGCAGACCCATTCTCTCTGCAGACCCATTGTCTCTGCAGACCCATTCTCTCTGCAGACCCATTCTCTCTGCAGACCCATTCTCTCTGCAGACCCAATCTCTCTGCAGACCCATTCTCTCTGCAGACCCATTCTCTCTGCAGACCCAATCTCTCTGCAGACCCATTCTCTCTGCTGACCCATTCTCTCCGCAGACCCGTTCTCTCTGCAGACCCATTCTCACAGCGTTTATCAACCTTTTTCTTACTCAATATCAAGCCACACTTATTGTTTTTACTTCGGCTGTGACTTTGTGTGTGCTCAGGATGAGTTTGGCTGTGTTTCGCTATGTATCCTAAACAAGGAAGCAACACCTCCACGGAGCTCAGCGCGATTCACAACGTCCCGACCAATCAGAGCACACTGTGCTCACAGGGAGGGTGGGGGCTGGAGCTTTTGGAGCTACAACGAGCCGTTAAAGGCAGAGAGTGAAATTCAGTGAATACACGTAGTTTACAGAGATGCTGTTTGAGAAACCAATGTGAGTTTGGAGAGATGCTGTTTGAGAAACCAATGTGAGTTTGGAGAGATGCTGTTTGAGAAACCAATGTGAGTTTGGAGAGATGCTGTTTGAGAAACCAATGTGAGTTTGGAGAGATGCTGTTTGAGAAACCAATGTGAGTTTGGAGAGATGCTGTTTGAGAAACCAATGTGAGTTTGGAGAGATGCTGTTTGAGAAACCAATGTGAGTTTGGAAAAATGCACAGTATAAATCTATTTTAGTAGACCTCAACAATGGAATTATGATCAGTGGAAATGGCCATGACACCTCTCCTTTAATATAAATTATATGATTATAAAATCGTCAATTACGCCCAACAAGTACTTTTATTTTTAGTACTTAAAGTCTATTTTGATTTAGATACTTTTGTACTTTTACTTAAAGGTAGGGTAGGTAATTCACTTCAGAAACACTTTTTGTTATATTCCATGGAATGCTCTTAACATCCTGATAGCAATGAATACATTAAATGCTTTGACAAAAAACCCATAAATAAATATCATCTGTGGAAGCTGTAGTACTGTAGAAAGCACGACCAATCATCTGAGCCGGCCCGGCTAAAATAACTGGATGGCCTACCTGCCTGTCAGCCTTCCATCTGTGCACAAACTTATCTCGTGCCCTCATTGGTCATGTGCGCGCTCGTGTGTTGGAGGAGGGGCTCTGTAAGGAAGTCTGAAGGAAGGGGAAGATTTTCTTCGGCTGCGTATTTTCAGATTCTAGCGATCTCAAGCTGCTTTCTCCATTCTTACCTACCCTACCTTTAAGTACGATTTGAATGCAGGACGTTTACTTGTAACAGAGTATTTTCACAATTTAGTATTGTTACTTTTACTTAAGTATAAAATCTGAGTACTTCTTACATCACGGCTGGATGTGACTATTCCTCCGCAGGGCTTAAGAGCTGACGTCACAATGCATTCTGGGTATCCTGGGGGCTAAACCATCACGTCTGCCTTCTGGTGTTTGTTTACGGCGCCAGATGATGCATTTTTGGTCTCAGATAAAAAAAGACTTTTGACAGTAAATGACAAACAGAGGGCTTCGTGAGGAGGAAGACACGTCATCAAACAGCGTCACGCTAAAATATAGAAACGTGGATTATTTTAGGACACGGGATGATTTTAAAAGGGATTAACAGATTTATTTGGGGTTTTGTTTCCCTTTGCTTTATGGATTCTGTGTTACCTCATACTGTGTTCTGATTGGCTGGCGTGGAGTTAAGCGGTCAAGAGTGTCAATTATTCCAGAATCGCAGGAAGTAAAGAGGCCTTAAAGGTGACTGAGATTAAAATGCTAATTTATTTAAATTCTGGTTTCCCATCAGAGGTGGTTTCCCAGCTTCCTCTGAAGTCTGAGATGCTCTCTTTCATTTCCAAAAGATTAAAGCTCATGAGATTAAAAACCTCCCTCCTCATTTCCCTCCTCCATCTTTTGACTTGAGCTCCATTTTGGGAAATTAAACTTGTGCGCATCAGGTGAGGGGAGAGTTCCTGTCAAAGGCCGCTTTTTGATCAATTGCAGAATTTATGGATTTATCTGAGATGATGTCCAGAGCGAAGTGTTTCCAATTTCACTTTCTTACAATTAAATGATTTAATGAATTAGTGCCATCAATGCTCATTTGACTGGATGTTTTGCACACATACGACCTTATTAATGAGATTTACTAGCGTTACATTTATAAACAACAGATATAATGTTAATAATACACACACGATAATACTGTGTTTTTAATTAAGCCCCTCTAAAATCATTTCCAACTCTTTCCGTTTTTCTCTTTGTATCTTTACCCCATTACCAAAAACACTAAATGTCATTTATTTCCCCCAATTTGTTTTACATTTGTGTGTGTGTGTGTGTGTGTGTGTGTGTGTGTGTGTGTGTGTGTGTGTGTGTGTGTGTGTGTGTGTGTGTGTGTGTGTGTGTGTGTGTGTGTGTGTGTGTGTGTGCGTTACCTACACTGCACCACCAGCTGGATCAGGGCCTCTCTGGGCTTCACGTTGAAGCCGTTGTATTGGCTGGTCTGGCAGCGGTAGGCTCCGCCCATCTCTCTGCTCACGTTGCTGATCCTCAGGACGCCGTCGTAGCTCTCCGTCTGCTCCAAGCCGTCGGGCATCAGGATCACCGTGGCAGCCGCCGCCGCCGCCGCTCCGCTCTCCTCCACGCGGGACCACAGGAGGATGGGCTTGGGTTTCCCTGAGACCAGACACTGCAGGTCCACCGTGTCGCCCTCCTGAGCGATGAGGTGAGAGCGCCCCCTGGGGACCGACAGCTCGGGAGGAACTGCAGGGAGACACATCATTGCATTTTGATTTAAAGGTCCCCTATTGTACTGTTTCTCATCAATATATCACAGCTTCATGTTGATGAAGAAGAGACATGAAGAAGAGGGGACACATGTTGATGAAGAAGAGACATGAAGAAGAGGGGACACATGTTGATGAAGAAGAGACATGAAGAAGAGGGGACACATGTTGATGTAGAAGAGACATGAAGAAGAGGGGACACATGTTGATGTAGAAGAGACATGAAGAAGAGGGACACATGTTGATGAAGAAGAGACATGAAGAAGAGGGGACACATGTTGATGTAGAAGAGACATGAAGAAGAGGGGACACATGTTGATGAAGAAGAGACATGAAGAAGAGGGGACACATGTTGATGTAGAAGAGACATGAAGAAGAGGGGACACATGTTGATGAAGAAGAGACATGAAGAAGAGGGGACACATGTTGATGAAGAAGAGACATGAAGAAGAGGGGACACATGTTGATGAAGAAGAGACATGAAGAAGAGGGGGACACATGTTGATGAAGAAGAGACATGAAGAAGAGGGGACACATGTTGATGAAGAAGAGGGGACACATGTTGATGGAGAAGAGACATGAAGAAGAGGGGACACATGTTGATGAAGAAGAGACATGAAGAAGAGGGGACACATGTTGATGTAGAAGAGACATGAAGAAGAGGGGACACATGTTGATGTAGAAGAGACATGAAGAAGAGGGGACACATGTTGATGAAGAAGAGACAGAAGAAGAGGGGGACACATGTTGATGAAGAAGAGACATGAAGAAGAGGGGACACATGTTGATGTAGAAGAGACATGAAGAAGAGGGGACACATGTTGATGAAGAAGAGACATGAAGAAGAGGGGACACATGTTGATGTAGAAGAGACATGAAGAAGAGGGGACACGTGTTGATGTAGAAGAGACATGAAGAAGAGGGGACACATGTTGATGAAGAAGAGACATGAAGAAGAGGGGACACGTGTTGATGAAGAAGAGACATGAAGAAGAGGGGACACGTGTTGATGAAGAAGAGACATGAAGAAGAGGGGACACATGTTGATGAGAAGAGACATGAGAAGAGGGGACACGTGTTGATGAAGAAGAGACATGAAGAAGAGGGGACACGTGTTGATGAAGAAGAGACATGAAGAAGAGGGGACACATGTTGATGAAGAAGAGGGGACACATGTTGATGGAGAAGAGACATGAAGAAGAGGGGACACATGTTGATGAAGAAGAGACATGAAGAAGAGGGGACACATGTTGATGAAGAAGAGGGGACACATGTTGATGGAGCAAGAGACATGAAGAAGAGGGGACACATGTTGATGAAGAAGAGACATGAAGAAGAGGGGACACATGTTGATGTAGAAGAGACATGAAGAAGAGGGGACACATGTGATGTAGAAGAGACATGAAGAAGAGGGGACACATGTTGATGAAGAAGAAGAGACATGAAGAAGAGGGGACACATGTTTGATGAAGAAGAGACATGAAGAAGAGACATGAAGAAGAGGGGACCGTGTTGATGTAGAAGAGACATGAAGAAGAGACATGAAGAAGAGGGGACACATGTTGATGAAGAAGAGACATGAAGAAGAGACATGAAGAAGAGGGGACACATGTTGATGTAGAAGAGACATGAAGAAGAGACATGAAGAAGAGGGGACACATGTTGATGTAGAAGAGACATGAAGAAGAGACATGAAGAAGAGGGGACACATGTTGATGAAGAAGAGACATGAAGAAGAGGGGACACGTGTTGATGAAGAAGAGACATGAAGAAGAGGGGACACGTGTTGATGAAGAAGAGACATGAAGAAGAGGGGACACATGTTGATGAAGAAGAGACATGAAGAAGAGGGGACACATGTTGATGTAGAAGAGACATGAAGAAGAGGGGACACATGTTGATGTAGAAGAGACATGAAGAAGAGGGGACACATGTTGATGTAGAAGAGACATGAAGAAGAGGGGACACATGTTGATGTAGAAGAGACATGAAGAAGAGGGGACACATGTTGATGAAGAAGAGACATGAAGAAGAGGGGACACGTGTTGATGAAGAAGAGACATGAAGAAGAGGGGACACTTGTTGATGTAGAAGAGACATGAAGAAGAGGGGACACGTGTTGATGAAGAAGAGACATGAAGAAGAGGGGACACTTGTTGATGTAGAAGAGACATGAAGAAGAGGGGACACATGTTGATGAAGAAGAGACATGAAGAAGAGGGGACACGTGTTGATGAAGAAGAGACATGAAGAAGAGGGGACACTTGTTGATGTAGAAGAGACATGAAGAAGAGGGGACACATGTTGATGAAGAAGAGACATGAAGAAGAGGGGACACGTGTTGATGAAGAAGAGACATGAAGAAGAGGGGACACATGTTGATGAAGAAGAGACATGAAGAAGAGGGGACACGTGTTGATGAAGAAGAGACATGAAGAAGAGGGGACACGTGTTGATGAAGAAGAGACATGAAGAAGAGGGGACACATGTTGATGAAGAAGAGACATGAAGAAGAGGGGACACTTGTTGATGTAGAAGAGACATGAAGAAGAGGGGACACATGTTGATGAAGAAGAGACATGAAGAAGAGGGGACACATGTTGATGTAGAAGAGACATGAAGAAGAGGGGACACATGTTGATGAAGAAGAGACATGAAGAAGAGGGGACACATGTTGATGAAGAAGAGACATGAAGAAGAGGGGACACTTGTTGATGTAGAAGAGACATGAAGAAGAGGGGACACTTGTTGATGTAGAAGAGACATGAAGAAGAGGGGACACATGTTGATGAAGAAGAGACATGAAGAAGAGGGGACACGTGTTGATGAAGAAGAGACATGAAGAAGAGGGGACACATGTTGATGAAGAAGAGACATGAAGAAGAGGGGACACATGTTGATGTAGAAGAGACATGAAGAAGAGGGGACACATGTTGATGTAGGAGAGACGTGAAGAAGAGGGGACACATGTTGATGAAGAAGAGACATGAAGAAGAGGGGACACGTGTTGATGAAGAAGAGACATGAAGAAGAGGGGACACATGTTGATGAAGAAGAGACATGAAGAAGAGGGGACACATGTTGATGTAGAAGAGACATGAAGAAGAGGGGACACATGTTGATGTAGGAGAGACGTGAAGAAGAGGATTTTGCATAATAGGTGACCTTTAATGTTTAGATGTTATGAAAGCCCTCTACAGTATGGTCGTTGTAGGAACAAAAGAAACTATAAATAACGTAATCCCTTCAGGAGCAATTCGGGGTGACTCCAGTGGGGGTCAAGGTGGTTGCCTCTAATGTTTAAGGTGAGATTAAATAAATCAAACATATTGTATTTACATTTTGTGGCATTTACAGAAACAAAAAACGTAAATGGTACGACCAGTAGTTATAATATCATTAATATATTTCAGAAAATTCGCAAAGAATTCCAAAATTGGGATCAATAAAGTAATTATTCTCTTATCTTATAAAGAAATGTCGCCGAATCCTAATAGTTTTTTAAAAAGAAGTGATATTTCTACATAATTAAGTTTCAGATTTAAGTGTTAACCCTTTTTCAGGCTGTTGGATGAATTAATTTAATGCAATATTATGTTTTATCCTCCAGAGAGAGAACAACGAGCTGAAGATGATTAGAACGGCTTGTCTCTCCTGTTTGATGTGGAGTTTGTCCTTCATTTAAAAACACACTGAGAGCTGCTGTTTGGGGGAGAGATGAGGGGGAGGGGGGAGAGATGAGGGGGAGGGGGGGGGGGGGGGGGGAGGAAGAGTGAGACTGTTTTAGCATTTATGTTCCTTATGGGAGTGCTGCAGCAAACGGAGCACGACCTTCTGTTTTAACACGAAACATCCGTCAGCAGGCGTCACACAGTTCAGACTGCAGCCCCCCCCCCCCCCCCTCTCAGGCGTCACAACAGTTCAGACTGCAGCCCCCCCCCCCCCCCCCCTCCTCAGCAGGCGTCACACAGTTCAGACTGCAGCCCCGCCCCCCCCCCCCCCCCCCCCCTCTCAGGCGTCACACAGTTCAGACTGCAGCCCCCCCCCCCCCCCTCTCAGGGCGTCACACAGTTCAGACTGCAGCCCCCCCCCCCCCTCTCAGGCGTCACACAGTTCAGACTGCAGCCCCCCCCCCCTCCTCTGAATGTTTCCTCTCGTCTGCCAAGGTCACAAACAAACAGGAAGTCAGCCGCCGCCGGCAGCGACCGCCTGTATGACGTCCGTCTGACGGAAAAGTTCTTCTTGTGTTGTGAGCGATTTGTCCATCGGCTGCGGGGCGTTAACGTGACGCAACAACAAACTGCAGGTGCTGAGGCAGCGTCTTCTGAGGAGGAGGAGGAGGAGGAGGAGGAGGAGGAGGAGGAGGAGGAGGAGGAGGAGGAGGGAGCTTTTATGATTTCCTTTCTGAACCCTGCAGGACCTCAACTCCAAGAGAACTCCAGCAGTTTGTGAAGTCAGAGGAAAGTGAGGCCTCTCTGTTCTCCTGCATCTGTTCACTTTGTGAAAACACTAAAACACCATTTCTTTGTCACAACTCATGTTTGGTATCCGTTTGCTTAGGTATTCAACCTTTGACCCAGTTCATCATGTTCTCCTCTCACTGCCTCCTTTCCCACGGCATAGGTCTACAGCCTGGGGTTCTGCTGCTATCTCTCTGAAGGAGGAGCAGCTTGGGCGCATTGTTGTTGCCAGTCTATGACAGAGCACAAGCCGCCATGAGGTAGTTTACTGCTCAGGGACGAAGGTTCCCTGGCGCACATTCTTTTCTATGGACGAGAGCTCTAGTTAGATTCAGGGTCCATATTTGTTTAGCCTCGCTGATGAAGAATGTTGATTATTACACTCTGAACTAGTTAAAACCTAAAATTACAGAAGAGTTCTTCAGAGTTGATTGTGGCATCTCATCCGTGTGGTCAAACCGTGGCCCGTGACACGTCTTGTGAATTCTCCGGCCGAAGCTCGTAATCAACCGTCAGTGTTTGCCAGCAAAGCTCCAGCTCTCCTCGTGTCTCTCTGAGTCCTGACTCTCCATTGCTACAGAAGTTTCCCCCACAGTATCCTATTTTGGTTTTTAAGGTTGATCAGTTCAGGTAATTATCTTATGTGATGGAAACTTCTGAAGCAATGGAGACTCAGAGAGACACGAGGAGAGCTGGAACTTTGATGGCAAACACTGACGGTTTATTATCGAGTTATGGCCGGAGAATTCACAAGACATGTGGTGTGTCACGAGGTGTCACAGCGGTTGCCAAACCAATTCTGAAGAACTCTTCTGTAGTTCCAGGTTTTAACTAGTTCAGAGTGTAATAATCAACATTCCTCATCAGCGAGACTAAACAAATATGGACCCTGAATCTAACTAGAGCTGTCGTCCATAGAAAAGAATGTGCGGCAGGGAACCTACGTCCCTCCAATCCAATCCATTTGATTTCTATAGCACATTTAAAAACAACAGAGTTGAACAAAGTGCTGTACATCAACAACTGTATAAAAACATAGCATAAATAATACATGAAAAACAGACAGGACATGAAACAAATGTAAAACGCGAGACAATGAAACCAGATCAGAGCCACAGACTGATAACTCTCTTACATGACGTACAAACAATACAAGACACTAGTAAGATAAAAACCCAAATGTAAAAGCACAAGTGTCCCCTGGTCTGTAAATGCAAGTCTAACCTGGAGGAGCAAGTCTAACCTGGAGGAGCAAGTCTAACCTGGAGGAGCAAGTCTAACCTGGAGGAGCAAGTCTAACCTGGAGGAGCAAGTCTAACCTGGAGGAGCAAGTCTAACCTGGAGGAGCAAGTCTAACCTGGAGGAGCAAGTCTAACCTGGAGGAGCAAGTCTAACCTGGAGGAGCAAGTCTAACCTGGAGGAGCAAGTCTAACCTGGAGGGGCAAGTCTAACCTGGAGGAGCAAGTCTAACCTGGAGGAGCAAGTCTAACCTGGAGGAGCAAGTCTAACCTGGAGGAGCAAGTCTAACCTGGAGGAGCAATTCGTTCCATAACTTTGGAGCTGCAACAGCAAAGTCTCCTCGCTGCTTTAACCTTGATTTAGGGACGACCAGAAGGAGTCTGTCAGCAGACCTCAGTGACCGTGTGGGTGTGAATGGTTTTAAAAGATCTGCCAGGTACGGTGGGGTTAAACCGTTTAGGGCTTTGTATGCAAACAGTAACATTTTCAATTGTATTCTAAAACGGACTGGTAGCCAGTGTAACGAGGTGAGTACAGGCGTAACATGTTCACGCCTGCCTGTCCTTGTAAGGAGGCGTGCAGCAGCATTCTGGACCAGGCGAGACAGGGAAGCCTTGCTTACTCCAAAGCACAGAGCGTTGCAGTAATCCAGTTTAGTGGATATAAAACAATGTATTACTTTCTCAAAGTCATTAAAAGAAAGGAAAGGCTTGACCTTTGCTAAAAGCCTTAGCTGAAAGAAGCTGGATTTGACCACAGAATTGATCTGTTTGTGTAGTTTAAAATCACGATCAATCCGAACACCCAGGTTTGTGACAATGGGTTTCACATATGGGACAAGAGAATCCAGCACATGCGGGGCATTGGGTCCCTGAGCAGTAAACTACCTCATGACGGCTTGTGCTCGGTCATAGACTGGCAACAACAATGCGCCCAAGCTGCTCCTCCTTAAGAGAGATAGCAGCAGAACCCAAGCTGCTCCTCCTTAAGAGAGATAGCAGCAGAACCCAAGCTGCTCCTCCTTAAGAGAGATAGCAGCAGAACCCAAGCTGCTCCTCCTTAAGAGAGATAGCAGCAGAACCAAAGCTGCTCCTCCTTAAGAGAGATAGCAGCAGAACCCAAGCTGCTCCTCCTTAAGAGAGATAGCAGCAGAACCCAAGCTGCTCCTCCTTAAGAGAGATAGCAGCAGAACCCAAGCTGCTCCTCCTTAAGAGAGATAGCAGCAGAACCCAAGCTGCTCCTCCTTAAGAGAGATAGCAGCAGAACCAAAGCTGCTCCTCCTTAAGAGAGATAGCAGCAGAACCCAAGCTGCTCCTCCTTAAGAGAGATAGCAGCAGAACCCAAGCTGCTCCTCCTTAAGAGAGATAGCAGCAGAACCCAAGCTGCTCCTCCTTAAGAGAGATAGCAGCAGAACCAAAGCTGCTCCTCCTTAAGAGAGATAGCAGCAGAACCAAAGCTGCTCCTCCTTAAGAGAGATAGCAGCAGAACCCAAGCTGCTCCTCCTTAAGAGAGACAGCAGCAGAACCCAAGCTGCTCCTCCTTAAGAGAGATAGCAGCAGAACCAAAGCTGCTCCTCCTTAAGAGAGATAGCAGCAGAACCCAAGCTGCTCCTCCTTAAGAGAGATAGCAGCAGAACCAAAGCTGCTCCTCCTTAAGAGAGATAGCAGCAGAACCAAAGCTGCTCCTCCTTAAGAGAGATAGCAGCAGAACCAAAGCTGCTCCTCCTTAAGAGAGATAGCAGCAGAACCAAAGCTGCTCCTCCTTAAGAGAGATAGCAGCAGAACCCAAGCTGCTCCTCCTTAAGAGAGATAGGCAGCAGAACCCAAGCTGCTCCTCCTTAAGAGAGATAGCAGCAGAACCCAAGCTGCTCCTCCTTAAGAGAGATAGCAGCAGAACCAAAGCTGCTCCTCCTTAAGAGAGATAGCACAGAACCCAAGCTGCTCCTCCTTAAGAGAGATAGCAGCAGAACCCAAGCTGCTCCTCCTTAAGAGAGATAGCAGCAGAACCCAAGCTGCTCCTCCTTCAGAGAGACAGCAGCAGAACCCAAGCTGCTCCTCCTTAAGAGAGATAGCAGCAGAACCCAAGCTGCTCCTCCTTAAGAGAGATAGCAGCAGAACCCAAGCTGCTCCTCCTTAAGAGAGATAGCAGCAGAACCCAAGCTGCTCCTCCTTCAGAGAGACAGCAGCAGAACCCAAGCTGCTCCTCCTTAAGAGAGACAGCAGCAGAACCCAAGCTGCTCCTCCTTAAGAGAGATAGCAGCAGAACCCCAGCTGCTCCTCCTTAAGAGAGATAGCAGCAGAACCCAAGCTGCTCCTCCTTAAGAGAGATAGCAGCAGAACCAAAGCTGCTCCTCCTTAAGAGAGATAGCAGCAGAACCCAAGCTGCTCCTCCTTAAGAGAGATAGCAGCAGAACCCAAGCTGCTCCTCCTTAAGAGAGATAGCAGCAGAACCCAAGCTGCTCCTCCTTCAGAGAGACAGCAGCAGAACCCAAGCTGCTCCTCCTTAAGAGAGATAGCAGCAGAACCCAAGCTGCTCCTCCTTAAGAGAGATAGCAGCAGAACCCAAGCTGCTCCTCCTTAAGAGAGATAGCAGCAGAACCCAAGCTGCTCCTCCTTCAGAGAGACAGCAGCAGAACCCAAGCTGCTCCTCCTTAAGAGAGACAGCAGCAGAACCCAAGCTGCTCCTCCTTAAGAGAGATAGCAGCAGAACCCCAGGCTGTAGATCTATGCCGTGGGAAAGAGACAGTGAGAGGAGAACATGATGAACTGGGTCGAAGGTTGAATACCTAAGCAAATGATTCCCTAACACCTTAGATTGTTTTTAAGAACTAGACTTTGGTTGATTGTGGCAGTTGTTTCTAATTTGGAGAATGATTGAGAAATCAACATTTTAATATAATGTGTAATATATATACTATAACTATTACTTTCAATGTTTCCATGATGGTTTTAACCTGTTAAGCCCTGAGCCTGTTTTTCAGGCCTCAGGCTCGAAAATGCCATTCCCAGAACAAATGACCATATCTTCCCTTCTAAAAGGGTTACATTAATAATCTTTATTCTCAAAGTAATGATAAACCTGTGAGTTGGATGTAGAAAAGTCAGAATCAATATAGATGTTTTTTATTTAAAGAAAACTCAGATTTTACATAGTAAAAAACTGTAAATTATAGTGTCCGTCCAAAAATTATTTTGTACTTATAGTGAAAACTACCCTTGGATGATGGGTTAGTAGACTAAAAGCTTTAGGAATCCAAAGTACAACATATAATAAGTACCCTGTATCAAGATTGATGCAAAACAAGTGAAATTTGACCTTTTTAGAGAGATTTAGCCAAAAACCCCCACTTCTGGGGTCATTTGGGTGGATTTGACCTATCTCTGGCCCCCCTTGCTCGATTTTGATGAATGAAATCTCTTTATAACCGCTAGAGCCAATGGAATCTCTTTATAACCGCTAGAGCCAATGGAATCTCTTTATAACCGCTAGAGCCAATGGAATCGAGGGAAAGTTATATACACACCAAAACGTTAACAGATAAGGAGTGAGAGTGACGCGTAACCAAAACCGGAAGCTGCATACACTCTGGTGGCGACCATTAGCAGCTAACTTTTCCGCTCCGATTTCTACATAAAAAATGGATTTATGGATTATAAATAATTTCTTCAAAGGCACAGGTACATTATCAACCTATGGATCAACAGTTGTAGCCTCTTTTTTTTTCGTTTTAATGCCATTGAACACGTCTTTTGACCTAATTGACAGCTACGGTGAGACGATCTGCCGTAAAAGCTCCGTAAAGGTACGTGTTGTGATGTCTGTGTTTGCTTCCCCTGTCGCAAGTTCGGATCGCTCAGTGATGATACTATACCTAAATAATCAGTGGAGTCTCAGCTTTAATCGGCTATATTTTATGTGCAGCTACGATAAGTAATAAGGGTATCTTTATCTTGAATTGTGTGCCGCAGTGCGTTAGCGTTTTTTCGCTCAGGGGTCATTTAGACGCTTCTTATGAGACTTGTGTTTTGTTTTGGTAAAAATGGTTCATATCTTCAGTTAGCTGACATTCTTCCCGTTAATCTGGTGCTACACATTAATAGTTTCATAAATGTTAAGAAGCCCTGAGACATTATCTCGAAAACAAAACGGTGGGAGGGGTCCAATGGGGGGACCCGCCGTGCTTAAGAGGTTAAAGTAAAAGTAGTACATTAATAATAGTATCTCATGTCTCCCTCCCCAGGTGCCTCACCTGTGGTGGAGGAGATGTTCACGTCGATGCTGATCTCGGGCGTCCCTCCGTTCCTCAGCGCCGCCACGCAGGTGTAGGTGCCGAAGTCGGTGAACTTGAGGTCGATGATGTCGAGGTTGGTGGTCCCCGGCGTGATCTCGGTGTCGGTGTGAGTGATGACCATCCGCTCGGAGCTCCTCAGCGGCCGGCCGTTCTTCAGCCAGCTGAACTGCAGCTCCTCGGGGGGCGTGGCCTCCACCTGGCAGCTGATCTTCACTTCCCGCCCGATCTGGATGTTGTCGTCGTTGTGGTACGGGTCGGGCGTGATCCAGAACCGACCTTTACGAAGACCTGGAGGAGGAGCGACAGGAACGAGAAGACAGAGTTTAGCTCAGAAAGATTCATCAGAGTTGATAGTAAAGTCCAACAAATCAAGAGATGTGTCGCTTCCAAAAATCTTTTAAAGAGGCCCAATACGTGATAGGCTAAGGGACGGGACATCTCTAAGCGGTTGACCAATCACAACAGAGCCAGCCAGCTAACCAATCAGAGCAGACTGGGCTCTGGTTTCAGACAGAGGGTGAAAAGAGGTGCTGCAGCACAGAGAAAAATAAAGAGCTTTTTTTAACATTAAAGCAAGGAGACATGTAGAGACACTACATACTGATATACACCTGAACATCAGCAGGAGAGGACTCTTTAAAGTAGAGACACTACATACTGATATACACCTGAACATCAGCAGGAGAGGACTCTTTAAAGTAGAGACACTACATACTGATATACACCTGAACATCAGCAGGAGAGGACTCTTTAAAGTAGAGACACTACATACTGATATACACCTGAACATCAGCAGGAGAGGACTCTTTAAAGTAGAGACACTACATACTGATATACACCTGAACATCAGCAGGAGAGGACTCTTTAAAGTAGAGACACTACATACTGATATACACCTGAACATCAGCAGGAGAGGACTCTTTAAAGTATAGACACTACATACTGATATACACCTGAACATCAGCAGGAGAGGACTCTTTAAAGTAGAGACACTACATACTGATATACACCTGAACATCAGCAGGAGAGGACTCTTTAAAGTAGAGACACTACATACTGATATACACCTGAACATCAGCAGGAGAGGACTCTTTAAAGTATAGACACTACATACTGATATACACCTGAACATCAGCAGGAGAGGACTCTTTAAAGTAGAGACACTACATACTGATATACACCTGAACATCAGCAGGAGAGGACTCTTTAAAGTAGAGACACTACATACTGATATACACCTGAACATCAGCAGGAGAGGACTCTTTAAAGTAGAGACACTACATACTGATATACACCTGAACATCAGCAGGAGAGGACTCTTTAAAGTAGAGACACTACTACTGATATACACCTGAACATCAGCAGGAGAGGACTCTTTAAAGTAGAGACACTACATACTGATATACACCTGAACATCAGCAGGAGAGGACTCTTTAAAGTATAGACACTACATACTGATATACACCTGAACATCAGCAGGAGAGGACTCTTAAAGTAGAGACTACATACTGATATACACCTGAACATCAGCGGAGAGGACTCTTTAAAGTAGAGACACTACCATACTGATATACACCTGACATCAGCAGGAGAGGACTCTTTAAAGTAGAGACACTACATTTACTGATATACACCTGAACATCAGCAGGAGAGGACTCTTTAAAGTAGAGACACTACATACTGATATACACCTGAACATCAGCAGGAGAGGACTCTTTAAAGTAGAGACACTACATACTGATATACACCTGAACATCAGCAGAGAGGACTCTTTAAAGTAGAGACACTACATACTGATATACACCTGAACATCAGCAGGAGAGGACTCTTTAAAGTAGAGACACTACATACTGATATACACCTGAACATCAGCAGAGAGGACTCTTTAAAGTAGAGACTACATACTGATATACACCTGAACATCAGCAGGAGAGGACTCTTTAAAGTAGAGACACTACATACTGATATACACCTGAACATCAGCAGGAGAGGACTCTTTAAAGTAGAGACACTACATACTGATATACACCTGAACATCAGCAGGAGAGGACTCTTTAAAGTAGAGACACTACATACTGATATACACCTGAACATCAGCAGGAGAGGACTCTTTAAAGTAGAGACACTACATACTGATATACACCTGGAACATCAGCAGGAGAGGACTCTTAAAGTAGAGACACTACATACTGATATACACCTGAACATCAGCAGGAGAGGACTCTTTAAAGTAGAGACACTACATACTGATATACACCTGAACATCAGCAGGAGAGGACTCTTTAAAGTAGAGACACTACATACTGATATACACCTGAACATCAGCAGGAGAGGACTCTTTAAAGTAGAGACACTACATACTGATATACACCTGAACATCAGCAGGAGAGGACTCTTTAAAGTAGAGACACTACATACTGATATACACCTGAACATCAGCAGGAGAGGACTCTTTAAAGTAGAGACACTACATACTGATATACACCTGAACATCAGCAGGAGAGGACTCTTTAAAGTAGAGACACTACATACTGATATACACCTGAACATCAGCAGGAGAGGACTCTTTAAAGTAGAGACACTACATACTGATATACACCTGAACATCAGCAGGAGAGGACTCTTTAAAGTAGAGACTACATACTGATATACACCTGAACATCAGCAGGAGAGGACTCTTTAAAGTAGAGACACTACATACTGATATACACCTGAACATCAGCAGGAGAGGACTCTTTAAAGTAGAGACACTACATACTGATATACACCTGAACATCAGCAGGAGAGGACTCTTTAAGTAGAGACACTACATACTGATATACACCTGAACATCAGCAGGAGAGGACTCTTTAAAGTAGAGACACTACATACTGATATACACCTGGAACATCAGCAGGAGAGGACTCTTTAAAGTAGAGACACTACATACTGATATACACCTGAACATCAGCAGGAGAGGACTCTTTAAAGTAGAGACACTACATACTGATATACACCTGAACATCAGCAGGAGAGGACTCTTTAAAGTAGAGACACTACATACTGATATACACCTGAACATCAGCAGGAGAGGACTCTTTAAAGTAGAGACACTACACTACTGATATACACCTGAACATCAGCAGGAGAGGACTCTTTAAAGTAGAGACACTACATACTGATATACACCTGAACATCAGCAGGAGAGGACTCCTTTAAAGTAGAGACACTACATACTGATATACACCTGAACATCAGCAGGAGAGGACTCTTTAAGTAGAGACACTACATACTGATATACACCTGACACTCAGCAGGAGGGAGGACCTTTAAAGTAGAGACACTACATACTTGATATACTACCTGAACATCAGCAGGAGAGGACTCTTTAATATTAGAGAACTACATACTGATATTACACCTGAACATCAGCAGGAGAGGGACTCTTTAAAGTAGAGACACTAATTTATGAATACACATGAACATCAGAGAAGAGGAATTCTTTAAAGTAGAGGACAATACCTACTGATATACACCTGAAAATTCAGAAGGAGAGGCCTCTTTAAAGTAGAGACAATACTACTGATATTTACACCTCTTTGGGAAACATCAGCAGGCGAGTGACTCTTACAGAGTAGAGACACTACATACTGATATACAACTGAACATCAGCAGAGAGGACTCTTTAAAGTAGAGACACTACATACTGATATACAACTGAACATCAGCAGGAGAGGACTCTTTAAAGTAGAGACACTACATACTGATATACACCTTAACATCAGCAGGAGAGGACTCTTTAAAGTAGAGACTACATACTGATATACACTGAACATCAGAGAGAGGCCTCTTAAGTAGAGACTACATACTGATATACAGCACTGAACATCAGCAGGAGAGGACGCTTTAAAGTAGAGACACTACATACTGATATACACCTGAACATCAGCAGGAGAGGACTCTTTAAAGTAGAGACACTACATACTGATATACACCTGAACATCAGCAGGAGAGACTCTTTAAAGTAGAGACACTACATACTGATATACACCTGGACATCAGCAGGAGAGGACTCTTTAAAGTAGAGACACTACATACTGATATACACCTGAACATCAGCAGGAGAGGACTCTTTAAAGTAGAGACACTACATACTGATATACACCTGAACATCAGCAGGAGAGGACTCTTTAAAGTAGAGACACTACACACTGATATACACCTGAACATCAGCAGGAGAGGACTCTTTAAAGTAGAGACACTACACACTGATATACACCTGAACATCAGCAGAATATGGCCCCTTTAATAAAAAGTTTTTTACAAAAAGCCTTGTAACATAATTCTGACTAAGTGAATAAATCAAATGACCAGAAGCTCTGCTGTGAAAGTTCAGTTTAAACACGTTTGACATTTAACTGAAACAAATGCTGCTTTGTGGAATACATCCTGCTAAATTATTCCAGGGAAGTTGAAATGTTTTAAAAAGGTCAGACTGACTTAAACAGTGTGTCCACCTCTATGCCTGGAGAAGCACAGCTTTGTTAAAGACCTTTAAATTGAATTGGTCTTGCGTCCCTGTGAGGCTTGCATGTTTAAAAACCCTTTTTTTTTTTGTCAGACTGCATTTAAAGAAAAAAGAAGATATTAAATACAATTCTGTGAGGTTTTAACAAAGTTTAAAAATGCATTATGAGTTTATTAAAAAAGATCATTAATACAGGATGAGTTGCTCCACGGTCAGAGGTCAGGCTGTTCAGTGCTCCTCACTTTTAAATGATTACAGTTCCTGCTGTGGAGAAACTAATCCCTCCAAATGGGGCTTAATTATGACTGAAGCCATTTGTTGGGTTTAATCCTGCGACTGTGCAGAGCGGCTGCTCCTCTTTCTCCATTTTCATTCAGAGGGAGGTCTTCTGACGGGATTCACTACCTGTGTTACAACTTACAGCCAATCAGATCTGTAGTTATAGAACTGTTACAAGGTGTGTATATTGTATTTTGTAAATTGTGTAACTTGCTGCTGTTAAATACCAACCACCTATGTGCAATATGTGCTAGATGTGCAATATATATAGATGCTGTTAATAACTGTGTAATATGGCTGCTAAATCCTAAGAACTGTTACAGGATGTGTCTTTTTTTAAATTATGTAACTTTCTCCGGCTGTAACTACGCACATTTCCTCTCCGTGGGACTAATAAAGGTATTCTGATTCTGATTCTGATATATTTAAAATGAATCAATATGGCTGCTTTGACTTTATTGAAACAGGTCATTTTATATGTTGAGTGTCTGATCCATGAGAAATTATTTTAACAACTATTTTCGTGCAGTTTGATGCAGATCCTGCCCCGATCCCTAGATAACCATATTTCCTATCAAACCACCCTAAATACGTTTAAAATGTCTTTCTACCAAGACCTTGAATGCAACAAGGATCAATACTATTGAACGAATTCAGATGCATCCTGATTGGATGTTTGTAACTATTTGCTCCAGGGCATTTGGTTCGTTACGCCAAGTGAACCAAACAGATGAAGCAGCTCTATGTGCTCGCTCATCAATGGTTAAGAGTGAGCTCCTTTAGGAACGCTCCGGCTGTGGGACAGTTGTTGTTGTTGTTGTTGTTGTTGTTGTTGTTTAGAATTAGGGCTGTAATGGAAAGTGTATTCATACAAAACACCAAGGGGCAGGCGGACGCAGCTGCACACAGAATAGAGCGGAGACGTGTTTTTGAAGTCTGACCCAAAAGATAGAATCGCAAAGAAGAAGTGCTCCTTCAACAAAGAGGAGATTTTCAAACGAGGGGATCAGAAGTGTTGCTGACTCATTCCAGGGTTTGAGGACTCATTCCAGGGTTTGAGGACTCATTCCTGCACCACTCTAAACACAATATGTAGATCTAAGGCATTTCATATGTATCCAAAGCTCAAAAGCGCGAGTTCTATCCAGATGTTTGAAGCCATAGAGCCGTGCACCTCCTCCTGGGCCATAGAGCCGTGCACCTCCTCCTGGGCCATAGAGCCGTGCACCTCCTCCTGGGCCATAGAGCCGTGCACCTCCTCCTGAGCCATAGAGCCGTGCACCTCCTCCTGGGCCATAGAGCCGTGCACCTCCTCCTGGGCCATAGAGCCGTGCACCTCCTCCTGGGCCATAGAGCCGTGCACCTCCTCCTGGGCCATAGAGCCGTGCACCTCCTCCTGGGCCATAGAGCCGTGCACCTCCTCCTGAGCCATAGAGCCGTGCACCTCCTCCTGGGCCATAGAGCCGTGCACCTCCTCCTGGGCCATAGAGCCGTGCACCTCCTCCTGGGCCATAGAGCCGTGCACCTCCTCCTGAGCCATAGAGCTGTGCACCTCCTCCTGGGCCATAGAGCCGTGCACCTCCTCCTGGGCCATAGAGCCTCACACCTCCTCCTGGGCCATAGAGCCGTGCACCTCCTCCTGGGCCATAGAGCCTCACACCTCCTCCTGGTGCCATAGAGCCGTGCACCTCCTCCCTGGGCCATAGAGCCGTGCACCTCCTCCTGGGCCATAGAGCCGTGCACCTCCTCCTGGGCCATAGAGCCGTGCACCTCCTCCTGGTGCCGAGCAGAACACTTCCTCAGTTTGTCCGAAGCTAAGAGACATCTTGCTAGTTAAATAAAATGGCTGCCCCTTGCTCCACCTCCAGCCTATTTTAATTGGTCTAAATTGACCCTGTTGTCCGTGATGTTTCCGTCTGCCCTTCAGTCTTTAGTCAGCACGGATAAAGAGAGACTCATTTACAAAGGTTAAGAAGTTAAGAAGCGGCACATCTTATGTTATGTCTCTGGAAACACAAACAGTCGAACATGTGACGACATCATCCGTATGTGACGATCAGTGACTTCCTGTTAGAGACATGTCCTCTATTGGAGCTGCTGTCTTCAGTGGACGACTGCAAAACAGACCAGAGGGTTGTAGTTCAAACCCCAGATCAGTGTGTGTGTGTGTGTGTGTGTGTGTGTGTGTGTGTGTGTGTGTGTGTGTGTGTGTGTGTGTGGGGTCTGTGTTTATTAATAGCTTGAGTTTCTTGGGGCGAGCAGCTGATTGTCCTTGTTCATTAAGATTAAAGCAAGAACGCCTCGAAACAAACCCTGTGTGTGTGTGTGTGTGTGTGTGTGTGTGTGTGTGTGTGTGTGTGTGTGTGTGTGTGAGCGTGTATTTGCAGTGACTTGCAGCGACTGCATCCACCTCGAGTTATGCAACAGACCTTTTACTGATGCAGACACACACACACACACACACACACACACACACACACACACACACACACACACACACACACACACACACACACACACTGATGAAGACCCTGAGATGAGATTGAAAGAACAAGTTTGTCTAATCATCTCCTTCGATTCCTCCTTTTCCTTCATCTCCTCCTCGTCATAATCTCCCCCTTCTCAACATGAATCAACTTCTCCTCCTTTAATCCACCTCCTTTTCTCCCCCTCACCCTGCATCCCTCCCCTTCCCCCCCCTCGTCTCTCTTCACCTCCGTAACTTTTTCTGACCGTTTCTCAACTCCACTTCCTCATCATGTCCTCCCTCCTTTCCTCCTCACTCCTCAGCATCACCTCCTCCTCCTCCTGCTCACACACACACACACACACACACACACACACACACACACACACACACACACACACACACACACACACACACACACACACACACACACACACACACACACACACACACAGAGAGACTCCATTAGCTGGGAGGACTGGCTGCCTGGAAAAGAGACCACTGACTTACATGACAGAGAAAAATAGAGAGAGAGAGAGAGAGAGAGAGAGAGAGAGAGAGAGAGAGAGAGAGAGAGGTGCAAGATGGGAGTTAAATAAGTAAGGAGGAGGGCTGCAGGGTCAGCAGCTCTCACACACACACACACACACACACACACACACACACACACACACACACACACACACACACACACACACACACACACACACACACACACACACACACACACACACACACACACACACACACACACACACACACACACACACACAGAGGTGAGTCATGCTGTTGAATAAAACACATTGGACAGACGAAGGAAACACACACACAAGAAATGACACGACATCCTCTTATTAAAGGGAAAGTTGAGCAGTTCAACACATCCTGTATTCTGTGGTCAGTGGGTTATAGTGCCCTCTCCTGTAGTACAAACACCTTATATTGGTTTTAGTGCATGTAAATGGTCTGCAAAGGCTGAAATCCCTGTGTTCCCTCCAGAGGGAGTTTCTCTCTCACACACAGGCGGAAAATCAGTTTAAAGTGGAGCTATCATGCTATATTTGAATAATATAGTGTAGGACCATACCTATATAAGGCATATTTATACTTTTTCTTTTTCAAAATACCAAACAGATCATGCATTTTAGCCATGCCTCATTTCACTCAATTTGACCATTTCTAGCTCTGTTTTTGCAAGGGCAGATTCAGTGAGAACAGCACCACCTACAGGCCTGGCATATGTACTACAGCGTCTCCAGCGCTTTAGAACGGCAATGGCCGTGTCTGTCTCCTCCTGATTGGTGGAGTTGGCCCAATAGCCGTAGCGCCACCGTCCTGACGTCAGGACAGTGTTCAAATCTGGATCAGTTTTTATCAGATCCGTTGCAGCCCCTTTTTTAGAGATTTGGGTATGGAGGAAAATAGAGAGGGTTGTGTTTTCTGACACTTGGTGAGTTCCCTGGAACACCGGGGACACATGTTCATGTAGAAAAGACGTACACAAGTGCATTTTGCATGATAGGTCCCCTTTAACTTCCAAATAAAAAAATGTTTATCATCATCTTTCTGTAATGGCCAAGCTAGGACATCCCTACAGTAGCTTTTCTTAGAAAGTAAATATTAGGGATGCTCCGATCGATCAGCCGCCGATCGATATCGGCCGATATTCACTCTCTGCCGATCGATCGGTGCTCTCTATAAATGCCGATCAGGAGAGCCGATCACATGACGTAAAACACATGACACTTTTCTCTGTGCGCGGCAAAACAAGCTCGCCAAAATGGCTTCACCGGTCTGCCAGTATTTTAAGGTGTCTGAAAAAGACAGTAAAATAGCGGTGCAACGTGTGTGAAGCAGAAACCCTGCAGCTCCACCTGCTGTGATGGACCGGTGAGCGGAGCAGAACACACACTGAGAGTTAGACCTAACACACTTAGCTATTTGATCTACCTCTGGAGCAAGCTACACTAGTTATACATATATTTATTCTTCACTGTCGGGTCACTCATTACTGGATCAGTGAGCTGCAGGAGATACTGACGGGCTGTCAGGAGAGAGAGAGGGGGGAGAGGAAAGAGAGAGAGAGGAGAGAGAGAGGAGAGAGAGAGGAGAGAGAGAGAGAGAAGGGAGAGAGAGGAGGAGGAGAGAGAAGAGAGAGAGAGAGAGAGAGAGAGAGAGAGAGAGAGAGAGAGAGCCCTCTCATTTCTCCGGTGTTCTCCAAAGTTAATGTAAACTTGAATAATGCACTTCATTTGAATGTAATAATGATGTTGGTTGTTGTTTGTGGAAGCTCCAGTAAATGAGCATTAACTGAGTTTTAAACATTACTTTAAATGGAAGATCCCCATATCGGCCCACTCAGTATCGGCCGATACTGATTCCGGCGATCGGCCCCAAAATGGGCGATCGGAGCATCCCTAGTAAAATAAGTAACTCTTCCTTTTGTGCCACTGAAGCAGGATGTTAGGGAAACGTCGACACAATGGAGGACGATGTTATTCACAACATCCTGAAATAATCTGAGAGTTTAACGCCTCTGCACAGACGAAGATAAACTCTCCGTGCGGTGTGGATGTGTCGGATCTATTCTGGTCTATTCTGCAGCAGCTTGTACCTTCAGATCAACAAGGGAAGACAGTGCCTTTGTACCTGCAGAGACTAAGGACTCACCTGAACACTGAACCACAGAAACACAAAGGAGACGGGGAGAAACACCTTTCAACAGGTACTGGGAACACTTTCCAAACAGCTGCTCTGAACACAACAGCAACACAAGATAGCAATGTGTTTACTAGCATAAAGTTGTTGTAGTGTCTGCCTGTTATCTATTGAACTCAAGGTTCAGGAAAAAGCACATTTACATTGAAAAATGTATTCAATTTTTTTAAATCTTTAGGTTTCTGACTTTCATGCGCCAAAGCAAGCGAACTGAAGACTTCATGTGTCGGTTGGGTGTTTATAGGTTTGTAATAATGTTCTCTTGTATCCTTTCTTTTAATATATGTTTGTATTTCTTCAACGACAAAGAGCCTTCATGGCTAAATCTGGAACATTTACATGATGAACTTGATTAATGTGCATTGTCCCTTCCTGAATTAATAAACACAAATTAGCGTAGCCTTGGAGAAATTGTAAAAGTTTCCCCCTGCTTCCAGCGAGACTCAACACATATAAGAAGTCAAAGAGGGGACGTTTGGTTGGATTCAGTCTGTTGGGAAAACACTGAATGTCCTCTTCCAATATCAGAGCAACATGCTAACAAAGGTATCCCAACTGTAGCTGTGAACATGACAGGATGTATGATTACCTAGAAGAGCATCAGGACTGTTTGAGGCATATGATAGCTATGTGATTAACATGATGATTCAGCCTCTATGGAGATAGACATATGACAAGCATGCTCATTTCTGACGTGGAGCTAATCTGAAGTAAACATTGAATACTGCTTTCTATTCCTCCATCTTGTGACTGTGTAACTCCCTCTCTTGGATATCAGCATGTGAAGGACACTGTTCAGGAACTAGTTGATGCTCTGTATGTGATGACTACTTCCAGATTTTGAGAAAAAGTCAGATTTTTGAGGAAAAGTTAGAATTTTGAGATTTTTTGAAAAAGTCAGAATTTTGAGGGGAAAGTCAGATTTTGAGAAAAAGTCAGATTTTTGAGGAAAAGTTAGAATTTTGAGGGAAAAGTCAGATTTGAGAAAAAGTCAGATTTTGAGAAAAAGTCAGAAATGTTTGAGAACAAGTTTTGAGTTTTGAGAAAAAGGTCATAATTTTGAGAACAGTTTTTAATTTTGAGGAAAAAGTCATAATATTTAGGAACAATTCATAATTTTGGGAAGGAAAAAAGTCATAATTTTGAGGAAAAAAGTCATAATTTTGAGAAAAAGTCATAATTTGAGAAAAAAAGTCATAATTTTGGGAAAAAGTCATAATTTTGAGGAAAAAAGTCATAATTTGAGAAAAAGTCATAATTTTGAGAAAAAAAGGAGTCATAATTTTGGGAAAAAGTCATAATTTTGAGGAAAAAAGTCATAATATGGGAGAAAAAAGTCATAATTTTGAGATTTGAGAAAAAGTCATAATTTGGAGGAAAAAGTCATAATTTGTAGAAAAAGTCATAATTTGGAGAAAAAGTCATAATGTGGAGAAAAAGTCATAATTTTGAGATGTTGAGAAAAAGTCATAATTTTGAGGAAAAAGTCATAATTTGAGGAAAAAGTCATAATTTGGAGGAAAAAGTCATAATTTGTAGAAAAAGTCATAATTTGGAGAAAAAGTCATAATGTGGAGAAAAAGTCATAATTTTGAGATGTTGAGAAAAAGTCATAACTTGGAGGAAAAAGTCATAATTTGTAGAAAAAGTCATAATTTGGAGAAAAAGTCATAATGTGGAGAAAAAGTCATAATTTTGAGATGTTGAGAAAAAGTCATAATTTGGAGGAAAAAGTCATAATTTGTAGAAAAAGTCATAATTTGGAGAAAAAGTCATAATGTGGAGAAAAAGTCATAATTTTGAGATGTTGAGAAAAAGTCATAACTTGGAGGAAAAAGTCATAATTTGGAGGAAAAAGTCATAATTTGGAGAAAAAGTCATAATGTGGAGAAAAAGTCATAATTTTGAGATGTTGAGAAAAAGTCATAATTTTGAGAAAAAGTCATAATTTGGAGGAAAAAGTCATAATTTGGAGAAAAAGTCATAATTTGGAGAAAAAAAGTCAGAATTTTGATATATAAGGTATTCTGTATGTGATGACTACTTCCATTCTGGAGAGGATAATAAATAAGAGTGACGAGTGAGATTTTTCTAACGATATCGTACCTCTGACCAGTATGATGGTGGTCTTCTTGGCGGGGTTCCCCACGTCGTTGGAGCCCAGGCAGGTGTAGGCGCCCCCCGTCCTCCAGGCTGATGGCGGGGGATTGTCAGCGTGCCGCCGTTGACGACGCTCCTCTTCGGGAGATCCTCCCCCCCAGGCCTCACCCACTCTAAGGAGGGAGCGGGGTCTCCGCCTGAACGCCACGCAGACCAGAGTGATGGTCTCCCCCGTGTTCACCACCAGGGGGGTCGTCCAGGAGGAGCTTAACGGAGGGAGGAGCTGGGGGGAGAGGGAGGGAAAAGTTTAAAGTCATTTTATTTCATTGTCAACCATTGATTTGTTCCACACTGATCCCAACACATTGATGAATGACAGCTGGCGCACAACTCATTGGATTCAGGATTTCAGACAGGTTTGTTTCAAGAATGAACTCGGGTGATAAATTAAATTATAGGTAAGAATGGAGAGAAGCAGCTCGAGTGTGCTAGAATTTGAA
>NW_022988043.1:0-90000 GCF_902827165.1 Trematomus bernacchii
AAAGAACTACAGATAACAGAGGCACAGCAAACACAAATCAAATCACATGACAGGTTCAGTGTCCTCATTTGTTATATAATATAGTCAAATAAAAAATCTAACTTTTGTCCTGTGCACTCAACGGGATGTAAAAAAGCCCAATAGGAAACCGCCAACACCGTCAATTGGAACAGAGGTTAATAGCTTAATAAAGAAAGATGCATCACTTTATTATATTAAAAAAAATCGGTTTGTATTAGTGGGTATAAACCTTTTTACCCAGTGTTATCTCTACTGCTCTCACAGCATTATAACATACCTTTGGAAAGAGGAAGTAACACAATATTTCTCTCACAATTAGAATCACTCAATTCATCACTGGATTGGATTTTGTTTCTATCGCCCCACATGGTCTTGTGTTCAACAAAAGTTACAGTCTTGCTTCAAGCCTCAAACAAAACTGGTTTGCGAGTTTTTTCAATAACCACACGATGTTACTTCCAATTTTGATTTTGAAGAGATCTCACATTTTTAACAATTATGGCTGAGTTTGGGAGTATAACTAGCAAAACGACTTATAGTACAAAACATAAAACACAATGTAAGTGGTCTGAACACGTGTGAAAACCACAAAAGCTGAATATTAAGACAGATTTCTGCACAAGCCTTGAATAAACCTTGTTATTGTGATGTATCTCCAATTGTCTTTCAGTAACGGACAAACGATTTGTCGAGAAAAGACTAAAGATGTGACCACCAGTTGGATTAAATTTGACCATCAATCAAAACGTTTCTATAAATCCTTGAACATTGAAACCTTAGCATAAATAGGATACTGATTTGTTTTTGGGCATGAACAAAAGCAGACAGGAGTGTGTTCACAGTCTCATTCACGCTGTATGCAAATATACAAAGAGTTCTCCTCCAGGGGTTTCAATTTGGTTCCTTTGTACAGTCTCATAGTTGCAGAGGAAGAACTGATGAATGTAGCAGTCCCCACTTCAAACTGGAGAAGAAACGGGAGAGAAGAGACGTGGACAGAAACGATGGAGGGGGGGGGGTCGGGGGTTAGTAGGAGGACGGAGCGGGGGGCGACTGCCTGACATGGCAGGTTGTGGTGGAGGAAGAGTCACTGGCCTAGATGACATCACATCCTGTCCCGCTGCTTTTCACTGATGCACCCCAGCATGATGGGCGGCTGAACCGAACCTGCTTCAGAGCCTTCACACACTCATCGTCATGTTTGGAGAATACTGCAGAGATAACATGAGGGGAAACAAGTATGTGTGAGTGTGTGTGTAGGAACATTTTGCACTGTTACAATCAGAAATCCCTCCCAAATGTTATGGATCATGTCCAACAATTATAAGAAATAGTAGGCATTATGGGAAACATGCATTTGTGATTTCCTCGCAATCTAAGTGAACCCATTTCAATGGGATCTTAGGTAGCTGATGGTCAAAACCTCATTCTATACTGTCATTTTTTACGTCATCTTAAAATAAGGGTCCAGTATTGCAACTAGCGGTGTTGTTGCAGATTGCAAACATCTGAATACCCCACATAAACCCCTCCTTTCCCAAACATGTCAAAGAACCTACGCAGCCTTCAGGTAACGTTAAAAATGCAAATGGCTCTCTCTTAACCCAGCGTTGAGGTTTGTCCATTCAGGGCTACTGTAGAAACATGGTGGACTCTGTGAGGAGGATGCAGATATGAAGGGCTTAATCTAATGTAAAGAAAACTACGTTACTACCCTTTTCGGACGTGTAATGAGCTAAAGCTTTGTTGTTTATTGATATCAGACAATGATACTACAGATTATTCAATTATTAATTAAATGTTTCGTTTTGTTATTGCATTCATTTGTATAGTACTGTATCATGTCTGTATTACCTTTTGTTTCATTTGTATTTTCTTTAGTTTTACACGCTCGAAAATAAATAAATAAACTAAACGATTATACATTTCAGGTGATTATACACTAATGAAAACCTATTATTATCAGTATATTCTAATGCTGTCAATAAATCCAGCTAATTCCTACACATTGTTCCTATATTTCTATAGTTTAAGTTTTGAACACTCGCTACCCTAGATCCCTCTAATCTCCACATATAGCAGATTATAATTGACGTGGACAGAAACGATGGGGGGGGGGGGTCGGGGGTTAGTAGGAGGACGGAGCGGGGGCGACTGCCTGACATGGCAGGTTTGTGGTGGAGGAAGAGTCACTGGCCTAGATGACATCACATCCTGTCCCGCTGCTTTTGACTGATGCACCCCAGCATGATGGGCGCTGAACCGAACCTGCTTCAGAGCCTTCACACACTCATCGTCATGTTTGGAGATATCTGTGTATTACTCTCAATTAAAAGACTTAACTTCTAATAAACTCATCCTACAAGTGTCAGTGTGGCCACAGACTAATACAGCTTTTGCCTAAAGTACCAGAATGGATCTTTACTAGTAAATGATCATACAGTCCCACAATCAGGTTGTTACATTACATTACATCAGGGGTATTCAACTAAAATTCAACGAGGTCCAGTTAGAGAAAATGTCCCCATGCAAAGGTCCGGAACATCAAAATGTCTAACTTGCTTTATGAATTAGTGTGATATATATTGAAGTAGCCTGTAGCTTTATCAACGTCTGCATCAGAGTTCCCGTTAGAATATTTTTTTGCCAGTCAACATGTCCGTTAAAGTTTAAATCTTCCGGACAAAATGAGAAAAGTGCCGGTCAAAGGTCTTCTTTGTTATTTATTGAGCTTTTAAACAAATTGATATGATTCGATATTAAACAAACTAATTCTAGTAGATTAACTACGTTATTCAAAAGTGTACAGTAATTTATAACACGGGAATAATAAACGGAGCACTCTCTCCCTCTCCTGACAGCCCGTCAGTATCATGCAGCTCGCGGATCCAGTAATTAGTGACCCGACAGTAAAACTAAACATATCTATAACTAGTTTAGGTAGTTTGAGAGGTAATTAAAATAGCTACGTGATATTCTAACCTGAAGTGTGTGGTTTGTTCCGCTCAGCTGCAGATGATCATGCAGAGCTGCGTGTCAACTCGTCAGCAGCAGCTGATCTCTTGCTCCCGTCAGATTAGACTTCACTCGCGTTTATGTCCATATCGATCAGATCTAGCTAGTTCTAGCTAATGATATGACTACATGCTTATTAAAAGACACCTAAACAATAAGCGTCGCTATGCAACCGGGTGAGGCCACAAAGTATAGCGCAGCATTATGCATTTGTTTACATGCCCACCGGAACCCCGAGGCATTACCAACAGATCAACGCACAATCAACCCATACAGGACACTCTTTCTCCACATTAAATGTTAGTCATTAGAATTGACTATTCTTGTCTGTCACATACTATTCTTGTCTGTCACATAAGTGGCGCAACTGATGCCGTATTGTGCTAAAGGGAAATTATTTTGACCGGACATTTTGACCGGAGAGATTTAGATTTGCCGGTCTTCAGCAATTTTACCGGTCATAGTCCGGTAATTACCGGCTAACGGGAACTCTGGTCTGCATGTCATCAACACCGACTGCCAATCAAATAAAGAAAGTACAATTCAAAAAACAATATTTATTGTCAATGAACATTGAACTATACAGATATACAGTAAAATACTGTGGATATGTGTAATGTTCCTCTCTGGCTGCATTTAAAAATAAAATAGAGAAAAATAAAATAGCTTTTGTTAACCGTTTCACATCATGACTTAACAGTTTCAGACGATTATAGAACAATATCAGTCTTTACACATCATAACAATTGAACAGTTTTAAAGTTTCTCTTTCTTTCCCTCTTATATTGCAGTCCCTCACTCACTTTTCTTTAATTCAGTGCGAGAATTGAGCTCGAGCTTGTCCTGCCAGGAGTTTAAATCTGGGCTGAAATGGTGTCAGGGCCATTCTCATACACACATGCAGGTGCTCATTGGTTAGCCTCGGTTAGCCTGCCCTGGAACGATATTTAGTTTTAATATTGATCCTGGTGGACTGATAATATTGGGCTCTGAGACTGCTTATTTTTTGTGACCTCAGTTCTGACTTGAGAGGGAATGTTTGGTCAAACACTTTGTGTTTTGTCTCATAGTGGCGTTTTGGCACTTTTAATCAGGGTTGGGAGGGTTACTTTGTAAATGTAATCGGTTACTGAATACTGAATACATGGCTCTGAAAGTAATCCGAATACAGTTACAGTTACGTGTCTTAAAAAAGTAACGTATTCAGATTACTTTTAGAATACTTTTGGAATACTTTATTTTTCCATAACAGATGGGTATGTTTTGGTGAACAGGAGACACTTATTTTACTGTTTTAATGGCTTATCAAGAGCACAACTCAAACACAACATCTTGGTGTCATTCTGGACAGCTCCCTCTCATCTGCACCCCACATAAAAAACATCACCCGGACTGCATTATTTGTACTCTCTTAAACCTCTCCTTAGAATATGTTATGAATTGTCAGGTGTCCTTGGGTGCTTTGAAAGGCGCCCCTAAATAGAATGAATTATCATTATTATTTATTATCTGAAACGACGTAATAACTTTTAAAACTGTTTCCAGTCACTTGCCCCATGCATTCAGCAGCAGCAGGCACATTCACGATTTGATCCCGTTATGAAATGTCATCATTTCGACAATAAAGAAATGCTACATAAACGTTATCTTGCACATTTTATCGAACCATCTCCGTTTCTAACTTTCAATATATTTTAAAAGAGATCTCTCTCTCTGATCTGCGTGCGGGGCGGGGCCTCACAGACACGCTGCATCTCTCTCCTCGCTCACAGACACGCTGCAGCGCTGTGCAGTGTGCACACAGTTCTGCTGGTAATGACATTACATTTTATGAGGAAACTTTTCCACCAATAATTCCCATAAGTATTCCAAAATGTATTCACTTCAGGTTTACGAAAGTAACTGTAATCAGATTACTCGTTTTTCAAATATAACGCGAGCTGAATAGTTACTTGATTTTTGTATTCTGCATTGAGCGAACACACGGTCAATTGACCAATGAGACCACTGGTCGCTGTGCTCCCAGGTGGCAGGAATGAACATGAATGAGTCCACTCAGGGTTAAAAGCCTCTGTTCTCACTGTCCACTTTCCTCCTTCTTGGGAGGCGCCATGTGGTCATTATTTGTCTTCTCTCCCTGTCTGACGCTACACGCCTGTTCACATCTCCCTATCCGCTTCTCCTCCCCGTATCGCTATTATTCTTTTACTTCACTTTCCTCTCTCCGCTTCTCTCTGCCCGCTCTCTCATCGCTTCTTCTGTTGTTGCTCTCTCTGGAATCGTCTCCACTCGTCTCTTTCGCCCCTGTCGTCAGCGGTTAAACTAGCAATCGCCCCCGTCAAAATTGAAAATCCCCTATTAAATGTAATTGATTATAGGTCCGGGTCCTATAGCGTCGCGTCTGGGTCCCGGATCCGGACCAGCGGGTCCGCCTGTTGCCGACCCCCTGCATTACATGTTGACCTTGTTAGAAAGACGCTTTTTCCAAAGCGACTTACATACTCAATACTGTGGGCAATCCCCACAGGAGCAATGTTGGGGTGAAGTGTCTTGCCCAGGGACACAACGACATGCTGACTGCAGTGGGGTTTGAAACTGTGACCCCCTGATCCGAAACAACCAACGCACAACCCACTTGCACCACACGCCTCCTGTTGAGATCTCCATATTAGGATGAATAATTAAAAACGAAAGTTAATTATAATCAAATATAAGTCAATCATATTCTTGTATAACCCACAATGAAAATGCTTCATATTTATGATGTTCTATATTTAACAGTATAAACAAAACACAAGTGGTTTGTTAAGTTGAGTGTGTAAGGCCTGTAATGGTTTATGGGTTGTCACTGATAAGAAGGCAGTTTCTTCCCTCTCTCCCCTCACAGCAGTACAACAGGGAGGGGGGCTCCTGACTTAAAGGGCCCATGTCATGGCCATTTCCACTGATCATAATTACATTGTTATGGTATACTAAAATAGATTTATACTGTGCAATTTTCCAAACTCACATTGGTTTCGTATACAGCATCTCTGTCAAGCAGGTGTATTCAGCAGTATTCACTTTCTCCACTAAACGACTCGTTGGAGCTCTTGCCCCCCCCTCCCTGTGAGCCGAGTGTGCTCCGATTGGTCAGCTCGGCCACTCGTTCTGATTAGTCAACCACCAGAGAGGCTGCCGCCCATGTCAGTGCTTTTCCCGGCTGCTCTCAGCGTAACTCAGTCTTATCATGGCGTCGGTAACAGCGGTATATTTTATATACATATATATTTTTAAACTGTTGTTATAGAAGAGTGTGACGGCCTCAGGGCCTTTGTCTTACGGGTGGGGTGGAGCTGAAGAGGGTAATCAGCGCGATCACGGACACCTCCGTAGCCGGTGCTATTAATCCCAGCGGCCCGGAGTCTCTCTCCAAAGCGGCTGCAGAGGACGAACTGAGGCGAACCCTCTCCCCTCGACCACCTGTCTCTGCATTTACTACAATAAATGTGCCGTGGGTTTTGTAAACTCGTGTATGTCTCCTTGCCTTTCCGTTGTGGCCTACGAGCGACTCTCATAACAAAGAGTAAGTTATTTTTAACCCGTTATAAACTACTACTGTTTGATGAGAAATCAAATCATGGTTTGCTATATATGAATTCATCGAAGAAAGGATAGGCCTACTAAGTATTTCCATTAAACTTTATTTTAGAAATGTACAAAATGAACATAAAATATACATATATACACGGTATATCATCCATTCCTCCTCCTCTGCATCTTGCCTGCGCACAGTCGGTGCGGTGCCTTTTAGCACCCTCAGTAGTAGTAGAATCCCTTCCCCGTCATGGATTGTCCGCCAGGATCTGGGCTGGACGAAATCAAATGCAAATCACAAAATATTAGAGAAACTTAGTTGTTTTAGATTCGTTAGTAGTAGTTGTGTAATGAACAGCTTGCCTGCTAATATGCTAACCTAGCTTTGTTTACCTTGGTAGCTACACGATATGAACGTTAGCTTGGAGGAAAGGCAACTATAATGCAGTGTAATAAAACTACTATGAACAAAAGCTAGTGGTTCATATTAGGCTAGCAATAACGTGTTTATAATTGCAATCGTATACGGGTATTCTGCTACGTTCGGTCAGTACAATGTAACTTGCATGAATACATTGTTTTGCGCTAGCATACAGCTAGCCTCGTTAGCTACATGCAGTATATGTACGGTCACAATGTACGGTAAATCACAGTACAGTATACTGTATAGTATTCCGTGTGTGTGACTGCAGACATTCTCCTGCCATGACAAACATGTAAGGCCATCTGCTGACATTGTAGTTGATATATTTAAACGCTAGCAACGTAGCATCACAAAAATGTTTTTCTGACCGAAACTAGCTCTAGCTCCGTGTGTTAGATCGCTACGCCAGCTATAATGTAATTACGTTTCGACTGACCGGCAAATCACCCGGAGTATACTGTCAATAGGTATTTTGTGTGTGAATGCAGACATTCTCCTGCTATGAGATACATGTATGCAAGGCCATCTGCTGATATTAGAGTTGATATATGGAAACTCTAGCAACTTAGTTAGCACAGTTAGCACTGTGTCAATGGCTTAGCAGTCCAACACAGTTTACACATTAAACAGTCTTGTTTGTTAAATACACAAATAACAATGCAAAACTTACAGGGTTGTATACCCAGATCTTCCCCTGCTCCAAACGGTCCAAACAAGCTGTGCATAATCCGGCCTCAAACTGGGCAATGTTTTGGAAGCTTTTCGTCTGTGAAATGCCGGTTCTTCGAACCTCTGGAGGAGGAACACGCCGCTGCTGGTGTGGCCATAGCTCTTCGGGGATTGGTCCATTTCGTTCCGGGTACCGCTGACATCAGGCGGTACCCGAAGAAATCAAATGGGCAGTGTACGTATCTCCAACGAGGCGTTTTGGGGGGAGGTATTTTCTGTGTTAGAGTTTTACTCGCTACAGGGTGTACTTTGAGGGTTTTGACTCTGCACACCGTTTACATGCATAAAAACCTTCATAACACACAAGGGGACGGGTAATAACCGGAAAAGCATGACATGGGAGCTTTAAGGAGAAATACATTGAGGCCCCAAAAAGATGGTTATGTCATAGCCGAGAATAATATTTTGCAAGTCCTGCAGAGTAGGGGTCATGTCCTTTTTACACAAACATGGGAAGGTGTGTCTTATGCCAGAGCCATAGAATATGTCTGGTCATGTCCAGTTCTTTACATCAGAGGCCATGCCCAGTTTCCACAAATATGGGTATGGAGGAGGTGTCTTTAGGTTTTTCTATCCTGTTTTCGAGCATAAAGACACTGGCAGATGAGGAGGAACCTTCTTTTTGGAGTGAGAGAGAGAGAGCAGGGGGGGGGATCCCCTGGTATATTCTCTCTCGGTAACGCTCTCTCCCTGGAGAGCTGGGTTTTTGCTCTCGGTAAGGTTCTCTCAAACTTGGTAACTATTGCGTAAATCTCTGTGTATTGAATGCTGAGGGAATGGTTTAGATGAGAGTTGTGAACGGGATCTTTTATACCTACCATTCTTTAAATGTGTTGGAATTCTTGCCCCTACCATTCTTTAAATGTGTTGGAATTCTTACCCCTACCATTCTTTAAATGTGTTGGAATTCTTACCCCTACCATTCTTTAAATGTGTTGGAATTCTTACCCCTACCATTCTTTAAATGTGTTGGAATTCTTACCCCTACCATTCTTTAAATGTGTTGGAATTCTTACCCCTACCATTCTTTAAATGTGTTGGAATTCTTACCCCTACCATTCTTTAAATGTGTTGGAATTCTTACCCCTACCATTCTTTAAAATGTGTTGGAATTCTTATACCTACCATTCTTTAAATGTGTTGGAATTCTTTAATGGGTGAACTATGAATTAAGGTTTTAGATTAGAAAAGAACCCCAGCATGATATTTTTAGTATGATTATAATGTTGTAACGAGAGAAGGTAAAAACCCTGTATTAGTTTGGACCTATTTTTCTTCAAATAAACTGATCCCACCTTTTGGATTGGGACAACTTAAAAGACATATGCGCTCTCCTCTCCTGCTTGAAGGGTAAGATCGCACACTGCCACACTCACACTTAGGTAGGGCCACACCTCATTTACTGATATCAAAATCCTTCGGGATCGCGTAAACAGATTTAGGGGGTCGTCTGAATTGAAACAGCAGTTAATTGAACCTGGTTCTTCGGGGAGTTAATAGAGGTGAGATCTTGCTGATCGTTGGTGGATCTGAACCAAGCAGTAAACTTACATAGACTCAATAACTTCGGTTAGGTCAATTAGGAGGTCTGAGTAATTTAAGTTTGGAATAAATTATCGGATGACTCCCGACTCTTACATGGCGCCCAATGTGGGGCTCTGTGAGGAGTTATACTTCTACAGAGTTAAAATACAAGAACCAAAACTGTTAGGATGCGTGGAAGGGTAGGACCCAAATGCAGACTATCAAAAAAAAGGTAAACGGTCTCGAAACAAAAAGCGAGCTTTATTTTAAAAGCTGAACAAAAACATGGCATGAAACAAATAGGTTGTACAAAAACTGACCGTTACCAACATGGAGGGAGACAGGAGAGACAACCGTGACTGACATGGAGGAAGACAGGAAAAACCAACAATGAACCGACAGGGGAACACAGGAAGAGACCAGACTAAATACAGGGAGGGGTAATCACAAGACAAGACACAGCTGGGGTAAGGGAGGCAGAAACACAAGGGCAACAGGTGAACACAATCAGACAATCAGACACAACAGGGAAACTAACGACAGGAAGGCAAACACAGGAAGAAGGAACAGAGAAGACACAAGGAGGAAAACATTTCAAAACAAAAGTGGAAAAAAGAAAACATAAATACAAAACCCTAACAGAACCCCCCCCTCAAGGGACGGATTCCAGACGTCCCAAGAAAACCCCCAAAAGTCCAAAACCTCTAAAAGGGTGGGCGGAGGGGGCCCGGAGGAGGGACGCAAAACCAGGACCAACAGGGTGGGTGGAGGGGGTCCGGAGGACGGGCCCAGAAGGGGTCCTGGGCGGATGGCCCGGGGGCAAGGCAGAGTCCAAAAAGGGGCGAAGGCCACAGCGGGCGAACTCAGGGGCCCGGGCATGAGAGCGAAGGCAGTGGCTGGAAGAGTCAGGAGGCCGGGCTCGAGGGCGAAGACCACGGCTGGGGAACTCAAGGGGCCGGGCTCGAGGGCGAAGGCAGCGGCTGGAAGAGTCAGGGGGCCGGGCTCGAGGGCGAAGACCGCGGCTGGGGAACTCAGGAGGCCGGGCTCGAGGGCGAAGACCGCGGCTGGGGAACTCAGGGGGCCGGGCTCGAGGGCGAAGACCGCGGCTGGGGAACTCAGGAGGCCGGGCTCGAGGGCGAAGACCGCGGCACTCAGGGGGCTGGGCTCGAGGGCGAACAAGAAGACGGCGACGGGACAGCTCCGGAGGACGGGCAGGAAGGCGCTGGCGGGACAGCTCCGGAGGCCGGGCAGGAAGGTGCTGACGGGACAACTCCGGAGGACGGGCAGGAAGGCGCTGACGGGACAGCTCCGGATGCCGGGCAGGACCCGTTGTCGGCCGGACAGGAACCGGAGCCGACGGAAACAGGCGTAGACGGGATCCTGGACATGACATGGACTGGTGTCAATGGGACCCCGGATGGAGCAAGGGCTGGTGTCGACTGGACCTCCAACAGGACAGAACATGGAGCTGGCAGGACCCCCGGCGGGACAGGTGTCGGCGGGACCCCCAACAGGACAGGATATGGTGTTGGCAGGAAACCCGGCGGAGCAGTAGTCGGCGGGACCCCCAACGGCACAGGACATAGGGTTGGCAGGACCCCCCGGCAGAAGAGTAGTCGGCGGGACCCCCCAACGGGACAGGACATAGGATTGGCAAGACCCCCGGCAGAAGAGTAGTCGGCGGGACCCCCAATGGGACAGGACATGGAGTTGGCAAGACCCCCGGCAGGAGAGTAGTCGGCGGGACAGGACATGGAGTAGTCGGCGGGACCTCCAACGGTACAGGACAGGGGGTAGGCGTCGGCCGTAGAGCCAACAGGACACGGGGGGCTGGCGTCGGCCGGAGAGCCAACAGGAGACGAGGTGCTGGAGTCGGCCGGACCACCGACAGGACACGAGGGGCTGGAGTGGGCCGAACCACTGACAAAACACGGAGGCCTGGCGTCGGCCGGGGAGCCAGTACTGGAGCCGAAACTGGAGCCGGAACCATGGCTGCTGGGGCCAGAACTGGGGCTGGAACAATGGCTGCTGGGGCCAGATCTGGAGCTGGAACAATGGCTGCTGGGGCCAGATCTGGAGCTGGAACCACTGGAGCACGGGCTGGAATCTTGGTCTTGCGTCTCCTAGAGATTCTTTGGAGGATCTGTGGGCCTCCCAAGGCCTGGTCATACCCCAGGAAAGGGTTAGAGGCTCCGGACAAGTCCTCCGGACAAGTCCTCCGGACAAGTCCTCCGGACAAGTCCTCCGGACTACTTGTGAAAAGTTGTAGCCACTCAGGCAACATGCTCCTAACCAGAGCTCGCGAGCAACCTCCTGACGTGCCTCCTTCAACGCAGCCTCTCTACCACGTCTAGAAGAGGCGCCATTCCAAGTATAAAAAATGTACTCCAGAGAGTACCCAAGACATTCTGCCTGTAGAGCAAAACGATCCGAGTCTGCTGAGTCCAAAGATGGTCGGTTCATTCTGTTAGGATGCGTGGAAGGGTAGGACCCAAATGCAGACTATCAAAAAAAAGGTAAACGGTCTCGAAACAAAAAGCGAGCTTTATTTTAAAAGCTGAACAAAAACATGGCATGAAACAAATAGGTTGTACAAAAACTGACCGTTACCAACATGGAGGGACAACCGTGACTGACATGGAGGAAGACAGGAAAAACCAACAATGAACCGACAGGGGAACACAGGAAGAGACCAGACTAAATACAGGGAGGGGTAATCACAAGACAATACACAGCTGGGGTAAGGGAGGCAGAAACACAAGGGCAACAGGTGAACACAATCAGACAATCAGACACACCAGGGAAACTAACGACAGGAAGGCAAACACAGGAAGAAGGAACAGAGAAGACACAAGGAGGAAAACATTTCAAAACAAAAGTGGAAAAAAGAAAACATAAATACAAAACCCTAACAAAAACGGCCTAGTGACAACGGTCGATGAGCACAAATCAGCGAAATACAGGCTGAAAGTCTTGTTAAAATACCTACCCAAATCCTAGAATATATATTTAAACCTAAAAGTGTAGTAATTAAAGTTGATACTATTGCACCGGACTGAGGGTTATATTATATCGGATATTGCTGTCTGTTAAAGAAGCTAAAGTAGGCTTTTCTTCCCCTAGCCAAACTGGGAAGCCCCTGTGGTCCCTAATGCACAGGTTTGGTGGCTAGTAGTTATTAGTAAAGTCAGCCGTAGGAGCACTGCTCAGTACCTGTCCAATTACTTTGAAACTTATAGGTAGGACTTGACAAAGAGCTGCGGTTAGAATTGTTGCGTTAAAACATAACGTGGTGAAGAGTTAATAGGATATTTAATAAAGATAAACCATAGGTCAATAGGGTACCTAGGCTGTTGAAAAAGCTCGAAGCTGGATACATAACCCTCTTAGTTGAGGTATCCGCATGCACTAGCTGAATCCAGGAGAGTAACCTAGAACCAAGTGACGGTATAGTCGGACTGATCATCCGGTGCGAGTAATAGCCTAGGAACTTGCATGTGCATAAAAGAGTGAACTTAAACCCTTAAAAAATGGCGGATGAGGTTAGAACGCAGTTTTTTAATGACTCAGAGCCAGCCACAGATTGGGAGGGATACACAGAAGCTAGATCCGGACCTTCTGCCCCCCCTGGTCAGCTTAGCCCAGACCCACGGGCGTACCGCGACCTAAATACGTTCCTGTTAGACTACCGTTTAGACAGAGAGCAAGAAGCAGGTGGTATAATGTCTGAGACCCTACCTCCACCCTACGGAGATGATAGCTCACAAATGCCACTTATGAGTATCCCATCTAATACTCATAAAATAAAACACATTGTTAGACCTGATATTCAGGGAAAAGGAATGTTGGAAATAATAATGGCAGATATTGAAAATCTTAAACTGGATCAACCAACCATGTTAGTGAACCCTGCTAATAGGGAGCTAAAACATGCAGGGGGAATAGCAGCAGCTCTGGCAAAGAGAATAGGTCCTAGCATGCAAGCACAGAGCGATAATATGATAAGGACTATTAAACTGTCAGAAGGCAATGTGGTTGTCAGATGACCCACAAATACCTGTCGTTTTGCATGAACTTTGTAAAAACCTATGTGGGAACTATCAGCAGATATCAGACCCTAACAATATCTTGAACAACAATATGAGGAAGTTTTTTTGCAAAGCTAAAGCTCAAAGACTTTACCAAAATCAACTATACTATTTGCTCTTGACCCCTTTTTGAAATGGGATTTTCCGTTACACAACAGGAGACTCAATTCAGGCCTTAAAGAACGCTTTACAAACAAGTCAGGGAGAGTTAAATGTGGTGCTATGTTGCTCATGAGGGAGCTTACACTTTTGGGAAAAGATCTCCCCCTTTCTCTGCTCCTGAGGTGCTGCAGACTCACAGCAGCACCCATCTTTAACAATTATGGCTGAGTTTGGGAGTATAACTAGCAAAACGACTTATAGTACAAAACATAAAACACAATGTAAGTGGTCTGAACACGTGTGAAAACCATAAAAGCTGAATATTAAGACAGATTTCTGCACAAGCCTTGAATAAACCTTGTTATTGTGATGTATCTCCAATTGTCTTTCAGTAACGGACAAACGATTTGTCGAGAAAAGACTAAAGATGTGACCACCAGTTGGATTAAATTTGACCATCAATCAAAACGTTTCTATAAATCCTTGAACATTGAAACCTTAGCATAAATAGGATACTGATTTGTTTTTGGGCATGAACAAAAGGCAGACAGGAGTGTGTTCACAGTCTCATTCACGCTGTATGCAAATATACAAAGAGTTCTCCTCCAGGGGTTTCAATTTGGTTCCTTTGTACAGTCTCATAGTTGCAGAGGAAGAACTGATGAATGTAGCAGTCCCAACTTCAAACTGGAGAAGAAACGGGAGAGAAGAGACGTTGACAGAAACGATGGAGGGGGGGGAGTCGGGGGTTAGTAGGAGGACGGAGCGGGGGGTGACTGCCTGACATGGCAGGTTGTGGTGGAGGAAGAGTCACTGGCCTAGATGACATCACATCCTGTCCTGCTGCTTTTCACGGATGCACCCCAGCATGATGGGCGGCTGAACCGAACCTGCTTCAGAGCCTTCACACACTCATCGTCATGTTTGGAGAATACTGCAGGGATAACATGAGGGGAAACAAGTATGTGTGAGTGTGTGTGTAGGAACATGTTGCACTGTTAGTAAGTATGCTGAATCAGAAATCCTTCCAAAATGTTATGGATTAAGTCCAACAATTATAAGACACAGTCAAAGTTATGCGAGTCATGCATTTGTGATTTACTCCCATTCTAAGTAAACCTATTTTAATTGGATTTTAGGTAGCTGATGGTCAAAAAAACATTCTATACTATAACTATTAAGTAAATCGTTAAATTAACTATCCAGTATGGCATTTAATGGGGTTGTGGCAGATTGCAAACAACTGGATACACCCACGATAACCCCTGCTTTCCCAAACAGAACAAACTAAATATGTGGCTCTGTCTTAATCCAGAGTTGAGGTTTGTCCATTCAGGGCTACTGTAGAAACATGGTGGACTCTGTGAGGAATGTAGATATGAAGGGTTTATTCTAAAGTAAAGAAACTATGATTATTAGTTTCAGGTGATTATAAACTATTGAAAAATAGTTATAAATAGTATATTCCAATAAATCCCCCTTACATTGTTCCTATATTTCTATAGTTTAGTTAGTAGTTATATTACGTTTTGAGCTCTTGCTACCTAATATCCTCTAATCTCCACATATAGTAGATTATAATTGACTTACACTTTCATTCTGAAAAGGGTTTAGGAAGTTTCCTCCCATCTCTCCATCCTCCCTGGGGGTCCCAGGCTGGTTACTCATGCTAAGGTTACCAGGAGAGTTCTTTAAAACAAATGGTAATGGTATGCTATTAAATGATCAAATATTGACACTGCAATTGTCATGTAAAGTAGATAAATATATTATCTCACCTTAGGGAGGCTGTCCATATCACCTGACCCTAAAAGAGGGAACACATTGTAAAATTATAACTGGAGATTTTGTGTCAATACGGCACATACTGTACACACTACTTATTCCTATACCTAGTGATCCATTCATGTGATGGGGCTCCATCCCAGCCATCCCCCCTAATGGACCGTCGCCACCTGCACCCATTGGGAACTGAGGGGAAAACTATTAGATACATACACAAACTCTACCAAACACTCAGATATGTGATATACACTGAGAGAGGAATGTCTTACGTTTGGTCGGCTTCCACCTGGAGGGACTGTGTTTATCATCGTGTACATGTTGTCTCCAGAGTTGGTTGAATCTGATGTAATGAACAGAAAAACAATGAGTTTGAAAGAGCACCAACGTACAGCTCTCGAAAACATCAAGAGACCACTCCAAGTTTTTCTTAAATCTCAATCTCTACATGTATGGCAACCATTCCATTCCAGTGTCTGTTGAATTCCAACACAGATAAATGCTGTCAGTAGTTTTATATTAGAATAACTCAGTAGTTATATTATAGAATAATATCAAAAAACATTATTTTACTCAAACACATACTTATAAATAGTAAACCAGAGAAACTGATAATGCTGCAGTGGTCTCTTAATTTCCAGAGCTGTATGTATGAGTTCAGATATAGACACACACTCAAACACACATAGACACACACTCAAATACACACACACAATGACAGTTTAAACTCAAACATACATACCACATAATTTCCTGGAGATGCAGAAGAGTAGGGGGTCTGCAAAAAAACAAAGGGTAATCATGAAAGAAATGAAGTAACTTTTTTTTAGTTTGGTGTCTTTTTTTTGTCAGGTCACTTACCGAATTGGAGTTAGGAGGATTTGGCCAAGGTCTGCCCCCACCCGGTCCCCTGGAACACACACACACACACACACACACACACACACACACACACACACACACACACACACACACACACACACACAAACTCTTTGCCAAGTTAAAGTTATTTAGGACACGGTGTCTATTTGTTTTCAGGGGAAGGTGAGAGCTTCATGTTTTCAGTTTAGACAATGAACTTTCTGTTTTTGGGGGAAAATACATTACTTACAGTATGGTGAGGACAACTAGAGGCAACTGTGGCTCTGAGGTAGAGTCGTCTACCAATTGGAAGGTCGGTGGTTCGATTTCCAGCCCTGCAGTCATGTATCATTGGGCAAGATACTTAACCCCAAGCTATTCCCGATGTCCAACGGTGTGTGTGGATGTCAGTCTCTGAGCACGCGGCACCTTGCATGGCAGCCTCTGTCTCAGAATGTGTAAAGCATGCTTGCATATGTAAAGTGCTTTAAGGGGTCATAATTGCGGGAAAAGCACTATTTATGCAGCTCAAAAAAAAAGAAAGAATGTGTCACAGTAGTACAGCAACTTCATGTGCTTCTTATGCGTATGCGCCATGTATGTGTTTTCCACTCTCTTTTGATGCACGGATAAAAACTGGAGCCCGCTATGTAACCCACACAAAGACGTTATTCAGTCGCCATGTTTTGAATCCAAAACCATATTAAGTCGGGGAAAGATATAACACTTCACAGTAAATGTTTTTGGACACACACAGGTTACAAGTGAGCATGGTGAGATTCAGCAAGAGGAGGTTGCAATAAACGTTGAGAGTGAATAAATAAGATAAAACGCCACCATCTATCTCTTCTTCCAGGGAGGGAGTCACACAGTGCAGGACAACTTCTGAAAGGGCTGCTAAAGTTTCTCACAGCCATGTAAACGCTTCTCTCCATCCTTCAAGTTGCACAACAACAAGTAGACAACACGAAAAGACTAGTGATGAGGTGGACAACAAGTGTGCATGAATGGAAGTTGTACCCTGTGCTTTTTTCTGGCCAAAGTTTTAAATAAACTCAACTGAGAATGGACTTTGGCAGGATTGATTGATTTCTTTTTCATCGGATCCAAGATCCAAGAATGTCCCTTTTCACATGTAAACATATTGTTATCTTTCATTGTGCTTTACCTTTGAGAAGATCCTGCATATTGGGGCTGAACATCCGACTGTGAAGAATGTGGTACTACATATTGGAACCAATGATGTTGTGAAACAACAGTCAGAAGCGCTGAAAGAAGACTTTAAATGTCTGTTGGAAACTGTCAGCTCTCTAAATGCGGAGGTGTTCATCAGTGGCCCTCTACCGCCAGTCAGAAGAGGAGTGGAGAGATTCAGCAGACTGTTTGCATTGAACACGTGGCTTTCAACTGCCTGTACTGACCATTCTGTCCATTTTATTGACAATTTTAACTTTTTCTGGGATCGCAGACATCTTTTTAAGGCAGATGGAGTTTGCCTGAACAAGTCAGGAGTGAAATTGTTTATCTCTAACATATTCAACTGCCTGCATCATCAATCTGTTCCCTCTGCCAAGGACAAGCGGCAAGAGGAATCAAAACAGGAGAAAGACACAACACATCGCGCAGAAAACCCTGAAGAAGTATCACTGCACCCGCCTGAGGAATGTTCTGATTATGGGAGACCTATGACACAAATGGAGGAGTCTCCACTGCCCGTCACCCCCCCTGTCAACGCCTTTGAGGATACTCTTCATTCATCCCCCAGCTCTCTCTACTCTCCGCTCACCCTTTCACCCTCGCCCTCCCCCCTGGAGTTCGATGACCGCATGAAGGCGATACGCAGGGTTGGCAGCATGTCCTTTACCCCCGCCCCTCAACGACGCCCACCAAAATCACCGAAGACAAGCCTACGTCAACCACCTCCCCCCCCCTGGCAGCATGTCCTTTACCCCCCGCCCTTCCACAACGCCCACCAAAATCACCGAAGCAGAGACGCGCACCATCTCCCCCGTCTTCATCACCGTGCCTACGTCAACCACCTCCCCTCCCTTCAAGAAAGCATCTGCAGTCTCCGAAGCCTGATAAGGATGTGTGTGTACAAAACACAACAAACTCTTACTGATATGTGCTGGGTCCAGGCTCAAGGGCGTATGGCACTCTCAACTCTTTCCAGGACATGCCGGGGCCCTGCCTGCCAGTAGCTTTGCCGATATCTGTGTTGATAGGTAATAGATTAAGAGCGGTGAATCAGTTTAGAAACAGGAAGTGCTCAAACGTTTGTGTGAGGTTATCAAATTTAGCAGTGATTCCATGTCAGCCACAGCTTGTCACAAAAAATCTTACTGATAGTGTATTTAACAAACTTAAACTAGCTTTATTAAATGTCAGGTCTTTGGCAGGAAAAACATTTTTAATCAATGATTTTATCACTGAGCATAATCTCGATTTTATGTTTTTAACGGAAACTTGGATTGAACAAAATAACAGTGCAGCTGTTCTTATCGAATCAACACCTCCCAACTTTAGTTTTATGAGTCAGGAAAGAATGCATAAGAAAGGAGGTGGAGTTGCTATTCTGTTCAATGATTCCATTCAATGCAGGAAGACATCTTATGGGGACTTTGCTTCTTTTGAATATGTGGCCCTTCAGCTGAAATGCTCCTCTCGAGCTCTGTTCCTAAATATCTATAGACCACCCAAATACTGTGCAAGCTTTTTTGATGATTTTACTGAACTGCTGTCTATAGTGTGTATTGACTTTGACCATCTAGTCATTGTTGATGATTTTAACATCCATGTTGACAACCCCCAGGACAGAGGGGCTAAAGAACTGTTTTGTGTTCTTGATAACTATGGACTGACTCAGCATGTGGCGGAGCCCACGCACAATAAGGGGCACACTCTGGACTTAATTATCTCAAAGGGTCTGAATATCTCAAAGGTTGTGGTGACTGATGTTGCACTCTCTGATCATTCCTGTGTTTTCTTTGAGAGCTGTATTTCTGTTCACAACATTTTTCAGAAAGAGGTAACCACAAAGCGATATTTAACTGAAAATACTAGGGAAATGTTTACTCATAATTTTTCATCCACACTTGCCCCTGCTAACATCTCAGTAAATGAGCTAGTAGATCATTTTAATTAAAAAATTAAAAATGTTATAGATACCATTGCTCCAACTAAGGTAAAGGAAGTGATTGGCAAGAAAATATCTCCATGGAGAAAGGCCATGACCGTGAGAACAGAAAAAAGAGAGTGTCGAAGAGCTGAGAGAGGTGGCGAAAAACAAATCTCCAGGTTCACTTTGAAATCTATAAAGAGAGACTTGGCTTTTATAATTTGGAATTGAAAAATGCACGACAGTCTTTCTTCTCTGACATCATTACCAAAAACAAAAACAACGCACGTGCCTTGTTTGCTACCGTCGACAGACTAACTAACCCCCCAGTGTCAGTAGCCTCTGAATTTCTATCCACCAGGGCATGCAATGATTTTGCCTCCTTCTTCACTGACAAAATTCAGAAAATTAGACAAGCAGTCAGTGCCTCTGCATCAGGTACAGCAAATGTGTTGTCCCTATGTCCACCAAATATCAATTCAAACACCATGACACAATTCCATCAGATTAATGATAAAAACTTAGAGGACATTATTCAACTTCTGAAATCCTCCTCCTGCTGCCTTGATATTATTCCAACAGGATTTTTCAAAGATGTTTTTCATTGCATGGCCTCAGATCTACTTCATATAGTAAACACATCTCTTTACTCAGGTATTTTTCCAGAGGCCCTGAAAACTGCAGTCATTAAACCGCTCTTAAAAAAGAATCATCAGGGGTAGCCAACACGGTGCCCGCGGGCACTTGGTCGCCCGCAGGGGCAACGTGAGTCGCCCGCGGGGCATGTTCTAAAAATAGCTCGCCAAGCAAATCCAAAATGTATGAAATACACAAAACAAAAAAGGAAATGTAATTAAAAGAATCTACCCTATGCATAAACGAAACCTAAATCATAGCGAACTCTATCTACTTACTACAACTCTATTTCTATCTAACACCCCTCCTCCCCCCACCCCCACAATGAATATCGACCAATCACGTTCTTGCTTGATTTGCGGGACCAGCGTTGCAGTCTGGAAGAAAAGCAATGTGGCACCTCCCCGCTGATTTTCCTTCTGGCAGATTCTACACAACACATCAGCCCCATTGAACAGCCTATCATGCCAGCCTATACAACACATGGGAGGCAGAGTTTTACTCTGCGTGTTGCAACTTGCATATATATTTATTGCACTTGACGCACACACACGCATGGCGTAATTTCCACCTGGGACAGGGGGGACATGTCCCCCGCTCTTTTCGAAATCCCGTTTGTGTCCCCCCACTTTACAAATATGTTTATTATTATTTTTTAACGCAAGCCGTCGATCGCCACGGAGGAGCACACAGCCTCTGTGAGCGAGCGATACAGAGAGAGAGAGCGAGCGAGAGAGCTAGGGAGGGAGAGAGCTGGGGGGGAGGGAGGGAGGGAGAGAGAGAGAGAGCTAGGGAGAGCATACCTTTATCTATTTAATATAGATAAAGTAAGAAATCATTCCAATGTGTACTATAGGACAGTAAAAAAAACAAAAAACAGTTTGAAAGGGGAGTGATTAGTAAAATAAGCATACATCAAAAGAAAGAATGCTAACTAGGTAACATAAGATAAGAATAAACCAGTTTAAATGATGTTATTGGTTGTGATCATATTCTAAAGATGTTTGGATTATTGAAAAGTATACATCTCTCTTTCATCTGAGTGTTGAGAGCTGTTTACATCAATTCATGTTGTGCTCAAAGTGCGCCAGATTGATGCATTTCACTTGAACATTTAAAAATAATCTTCACGGGGGTGCATGCCCCCCGACCCCCCTAGAGGAGGTGAGGATCCCCCTAGAGGAGGTGAGGCCCGTCCACCCCCAAAAAAAGCAGGTTAAAATAATTAAATTGCATGTATGTTCTTTTAGTAAACACTGCAAACGGGTCCCACAGACCCAAACAGCACACAAAGGTTAAAGGTCAGCATATCATAATGTTAAAATGTGCTAAATATATACACTGCAAAAAAGAAAGAAAAAGAGGAGTAAAAGTAGCCCCCGACTTGTTTTATTTTTTAAAAGTAGCCCTCACCCTAAAAAAGGTTGGTGACCCCTGATCTAGATGCTTCAGTAATGAACAATTACAGGCCAATATCAAACCTGCCATTTCTAGGTAAAATCATTGAAAAAGTTGTATTTCAACAGTTGAGTAACTTCTTGCATTTAAATAACTCTTTGGATGTGTTCCAGTCAGGATTTCGTCCAAACCACAGCACTGAGACTGCTCTTGTAAAGGTCTTCAATGACATCCACTTAAACACAGACAGTGGCAGAACTTCAGTGTTAGTATTATTAGATCTCAGTGCTGCGTTTGACACTGTTGACCACAACATATTACAAGACCGACTAGAAAACTGGGTGGGACTTTCGGCAACAGTTCTAAATTGGTTTGAGTCCTACTTAAAGGACAGAAAAAACGTTGTTTCTATAGGTAAATACACATCTCAGTTGACAAATATGACATGTGGGGTACCTCAAGGCTCCATCTTGTGGCCTCTTCTCTTTAACATCTACATGCTACCACTGGCTCAGATAATGAAAAACAACAAAATAAGTTACCATAGCTATGCGGATGACACACAAACGTACGTAACAATTTCACCAGGAGATTATGCTCCAATTCAAACACTGCACTGTAAAAAAAAAAATTGTAAAAAAACGGAAATGTTCTGGCCAGAAAATGTCCGTTAAAAAAAGGAAAAAAACTGTAAAATAAAATACGGAGATAACATGTAAAAAAAAAGTTACTTACCTTACCACAAGTAGCCTCTATTACTGTAATTTTACATGAAATCTTTTTATTTTAACATATATTATTTGTTAGAATAGAGTCATAAACCTCTAGAAAACTGAATCTTTAAAAAATTATAAAAAAAAAGCGAAAATACATAAAATTACTTTTATTATTACAAAAAGTACCGTGTATCTAAGACCATTTACAAGTAAAACACAAAGAAAAGAATGTCATTTTACTTTGAAAAAGCCTTAGTTTACATTAACTATCACATTTTTTGCCAAAAAAAATCTGTAATTTTACAAGAAATCTTTTTCTTTTAACATATATTAATTGTTAGAATAGAGTTATACACCTCTAGAAAAACTGAAGAAATATTTTTTTAAATGATCAAAAAAAGCTGAAAGAAAGAAGATTACTGTTGTCATTTGAAAAAATACCGTAAATTCAAGATTCAAGGCTTTATTGTCATTTGTACATTAGCTTCAGTGTAGACATGGCAATGAAAAACTGAAGTCACAGGCTCCTCCAACAGTGCAACATATATATAGAACATAGAACAAATAAAACAGATAAAATAGAATAGAAACAGTGCAAGAAGAGTCTATATGCAAGTAAACGGAATGATTGCACTGCCGTACCAGGCCATGATGCAGCCAGTCAGGATACTCTCTATGGTGCACCTGTAGAAGATGCAGAGTATCCTGGAGTCCATGTTGAACTTCCTCAACCTGCAGAACATCATAATGTCCAGGGACTTTTCACACGGAGAGAAAACATACACATGTTGAGAGGAAACTGCATTTTTTGGTAGGACCAGAAACGTTTTTAAGCTTCTTCTTGCCCCTTTTGAACATGATAGAAACTTTGAGAATACAATTTTTTTTATACCTTGAAAGTTTTTTTTTTTTGCCCATCTTTGTTATAAATATTATTGTTTGTTTTGTTTCTAACATGTTCAATAAATTGACTAATACAATTTTGTTTTTAAAGAGCCGCTGTTTTGGTGATGGTGTTAGTGTGATGAGTCCATGTCAGGTCCTCAGTGATGAGTCAGGTCCTCAGTGATGAGTCCATGTCAGGTCCACATCACTGTGATGTGGACCCCGAGGAACCTGAAGCTGCTGACTCTCTCCACCGTAGTCCCATTGATGGTTATGGGGGCGTGTCCCTCTCTCTGCTGCTTCCTGTAGTCCACAATCAGCTCCTTTGTTTTGCTGACGTTGAGATGGAGGTTATTATCCTGGCACCAAGATGTCAGGTTTTCGACCTCCTCTCTGTACGCCGTCTCGTCGCCGTCGGTGATCAGGCCGATGACGGTCGGGTCGTCAGCAAACTTCATGAAATCTAGGACCATTTACATGTAAAACACAAAGTTAACATGTCATTTTACTTTGCAAAAGCCCAAGTTTACATTAACTGTCCGATGTTTTGTAGAAAAAAAATCACAAATATATATATATATATATATATATATATATATACATACACACAATATATTATTGAAAATAATATACATCACAAAAATAAAAACAATAAATAAAATATATTTTAAGTAATAATAAAGCAGAATAGACCGGCAAAGAAACATTTCAACATTTAACAATAGCCAACATTTTGTTCAAAAGATAACAATTATAAACACTAAAGAAATCTACCAGTTATGTGCGTGCGTGTGTACATGACTGTGTGTGTTTCAACTCTCTCCATTCAAAGTCAGCGACGTTTGTAATGAATGAATGCACCTTTATCTTTATCGAGTGCTGTTTTTGTTTGTATTCCTTCCTCTCCACTCTAGTCCCATTGTCCGGATTGATCTTGAATAGGCACCTGTTAAGACAGAAGTACACTTACATTTAGTGTTTAATTACACATTCTGTGGATGATACAGCCATTAATTGTCTTTACAGTTATACAGCTTGAAGTCAAAGGGCAATGCTACTCTTAAATGTACTTTTCATTAACTGTTATGATCATATCTGTACATTTAAAGCATTGGTTTGAATAGATTTTGTTATATAAAGTCGTCAGTTGGCATCACTATCACACTGTATCGCAGCAGGTCTGTAAACAGGAGCAAGCGGTCACTTGAAGATCATTTGAATGTGGGTAGCTACGAGTCCCATCTTGAGAGGTTTGTGTGTAACTGGGGCAGATGAGGTGCGTGTCAGTAGCAGAGTGAGCGGTGTAAAAGCATTGTAGTTAACCGAAATAAGTTGTAATGTGTTTGTTCATTGCAATAATACCAGGTTTTCTTTTGTTGTCCACAAAGGGCCCTCTTTCCGTCATTTTCATTGAGCTGAAGTAAACATACCACCGATTGGCTAAGAGTGAGTTTGGGCTTTTAGGGAGGAGCCAAAGCACACCACTGCAAAGGAAAGGGGTACGCTGAATTTACAACCCAAGCTCTGGACAGGGTCAGCAGAACATATTTTAGCCACCTCTTGATGATTTCCATATCCTTTCACTGTTTGCATAGCAATACCATATAGGACATTGAGAATTGATAACACTTGTAATATGGCAAGAAATCTTACTTGAGGATATCTGGCTGCTGTTTATTCTTGGTAGGTTGCAATTACTGGTACTGCAGCTACAGTAACAGCTGAGGGAAAAAAAGAGACACAAGTTTGCACATGCTTAAGCAAAAATAACTTAAATAACACAGCAGCAGCTTTAAGTAGAGTAATACCACTCAGAGTTTCCGTTAGCCGGTAATTACCGGACTATGACCGGTAAAATATGCTGAAGACCGGCAAATCTAAATCTCTCCGGTCAAAATGTCCGGTCAAAATCATTTCCCTTTAGCACAATGATACTGACGGGCTGTCAGGAGAGGGAGAGAGAGCGCTCCGTTTATTATTCCCGTGTTATAAATTACTGTACACTTTTGAATAATGTAGTTAATCTACTAGAATTAGTTTGTTTAATATCGAATCATATCAATTTGTTTAAAAGCTCAATAAATAAGAAGACCTTTGACCGGCACTTTTCTCATTTTGTCCGGAAGATTTAAACTTTAACGGACATGTTGACCGGCAAAAAATATTCTAACGGGAACTTTGCCACTTCAAGTATAAGACCCGAGTACTTGAAGTACTCTTATTCAAGTACAAGATCAGAGAACTTCTCCCACCTCTGATTATAGCCTTAACATAGGATTTAAAAGATATGGATAATGTGCATTGTGTGTAACATTATGCCCACAAAAAAATCGATTATAAAACTAAGGATTGAGCTAACATTAGGAGTTAGTGACAATGTATGCTAGTTTGCTAGCTAAACTATTTATTAAATAATATTGCGAAAAAGTAACTCTGAAACATTCACTGCACATCAGCTCAGCCACTCGAGCACCATTAAAAAATCAAAAATTAACACCCTGCATAATGACGGCATAGAACAGCTCAATTTCAAAGCATGGTAGCTAGCTGCTACCATAGCTAGCTAGCTGCTACCTAGCTATGGTAACGTTAGCTAACATTACTTTGTTTTCGGTCGTTAAACAAAATGTATACCATAGCTAGGACTTTGACGTTTGCAATGTTTTAAGTCTTCAGTGTTTTGAATCCGTTGATAAATAGTTTTTACCGTTACCTCTGAAAGTGCTGATTCCTCTCCTCTGGGCGCGCCACGTGCAGGTCTCTTCACCTCCTGCGTGCTAACTGAGTGGTCTCTGTAGTATACTATCAGTGCCTTTGTGCATGCGCTCTGTCTGCCTCAGTGCGTGATGGGTATGTGCGGCAGAAGTCTCGTCTCTGATTGGCTGCAAATCGATTGACCTGAAAATCCTTTGATGAACATCCAATCCTTGTATTATTTTAAGAATTGGTAACACCACACCATAAAGATTAATTTAAAAGTAAAAAAATGGGGTGCAAACTATTTACATTGCAATTATAATTGTTTAAATCTTTGGATTTTATTTTCTTAATTTACAAAATGACAATGTAACTAGTTGATAAATAATAAAACAAACACTGAAGGCCTTCCAAAGACACAAGCAAAATATGTTATAAGACTTCTTTATTGTCAGTTTATTCTTTTAAATTGAGAATAGAGAACACTGATAACTAATGTTGGTGCACATTTATATAAGTTTGATTATGATCAGGAATATCCCATCTGTACTTTGCAGTCCTGTCCCAAGTACAAGTTAAGTAGGTATTAATCAACGTGTACATATCATTTTTAGTCATGCATAGTACTGCCTTCCTGATTGCTTTATTTTTGAGAAACCTATTCTGCACCTACCTGGGTTTTAAGAGAGTCCAATACCCCATGAGACTATTCAGTCTCATAAAACATGCTCAATTTACTTTTTGAAAACACAAGCTCACAATAAAGTCAGATGGGAGATCTACAGAAGCAAAGTGTGATAGACAAAGATGCATTCCTATATTAAACAAACAGAAAATAAATATTTGTTGTTCCATGAGGCAGTTGTAGCCATAGCAAATGGATTAACAAGTGAATTTAGGTACTTAACCTTCAATTACCTGCTGCCTGAAATCCCTGTGACATCACTGTAGATTGTTGTAACCAACTAGCTGTGTGGGACATTATCACAATACATATTTAAGTTAATTGACTTGGATTGTAAATGTATTTCGCTGAAGTTACTAGCTTTGTCAACATGCTTTGGTGAAGGCCTATTCTTTCAATGTGATGCATTGAATAGTTGGATATTATTAGACGTCTAAAAGGACAACATTGTTCGTTTTACTGTAACTAACTGCTAACAAGGTTTTGATATTCAGAGTAGGCTGGCTGTAAGTGCTTGCTAGCATGTTCAATGTTATGGGCTTATGCTAGTGTGATAAGGCCTAGGGGAAGATGCTAATGTTATTTAACTTCTAGATCCTTTCATTTTTCGCTTACAGTGAAACTCAATATGTTTTTTGCATACTGTCTGCCAATCACCGTTAGCTGCACAAGTTACTTTGCGGTAGCTTCGCGTCTCTGATCATCTGAAAAGCTAAATGATATCAGAAATTGGCACAGCTTTTTCTTGTGTTGAAAGAGATCAGCAGGTCAATGTTACTTGGGCTGTGAACGCACCGAACACCAAAACTGCTCCCTGGCGCCGGCTATCTGGCAGCCTCTCTGCGATCCCCTCTCCTATCCGCATGTGGTTGTGTTTGTGCATGTACAGTATATCCTCCCTGTGTGTGTAATGTGTTTAAACACAATTAGAGAGGGGGAAGACATTTCCCTCTGAGTGATGAATACATTATATCTTCTTCTTCTTCTTCTTCTTCTTCTTCTCTTCTTCTTCTTCTTCTTCTTCTTCTTTCTTCTTCTTCTTCTTCTTCTTCTTCTTCTTCTTCTTCTTCTTCTTCTTCTTCTTCTTCTTCTTCTTCTTCTTCTTCTTCTTCTTCTTCTACTTAGAAATCATAAGTGAATGGTCACATTAGGTTTGCCTGCAGTGAATGCTGACAGCTATGAGCTAGTTTATAGATGTATCATGGCATAGCCAAATGTCTCCTATATAACCCACAGGCTGTTACTGGTGGGTTATAGTATCATTTTATATCTGAATTGTGCTCTGGTAGGAATTCGCACCCAACATGCTAACAGTCAAGTTTTTTTTTAACTCTATGGTTTTACACAGTTTTTATAACATGAAATTCACATATTTAACAATTAAATCTTCAAATTAATACAAATGTAGCAATAAAGTGAAAGTCAAAATGTGTTAAAATGTAGTTTTTTTTACTATAATAGGATAGTCAATACCTGTGTTTTTTCAGTTCATCAATGTAAAGTAGTGGTTAAATTAAGCAAAATTACAAAATATTTCTTTCTTTACTCATATATTTTCTTGCAATTATAAATTTTTTAAATGAGTATTAACAGTATTTGTTATGTATTTGACAGTTATATATAGCCATAACAAAAGTATTTTTTAGTAAAATTACAGAAAATGCAGCTAATTTTGCCAACAGAAAATCATTTATTTTTACGGTTAGTTTTGTTAAATTCGCATTTAAAAACGGCTAAAAAACTGATAAATAATGTATTCCATTTCTACAGTTTTTTTTTGTTAAAATATATGACACATTTCAATAAACCGTTATTATGAATTATGAAATACAATCAAAAACTGTAATTTTTTTTGGGGAAAAACTGTAAAAACATGACTGGATGTGTCAGAACTTTCTCCAATTAAACAAAGATAAAACTGAAGTAATGGTTTTTGGAGCCAAGGCAGAACGTATAAAAGTTAGCGCTGAGCTTCAGTCTGCAATGTTCAAAACAACAGATAAAGCCAGAAATCTAGGTGTAGTCATGGACTCTGACCTGAGTTTCAACAGTCACATTAAAACAGTTACTAAATCAGCCTACTATCACCTAAAGAACATATCTAAGATTAAAAGACTAATGTCACAGCAGGATTTGGAAAAACTTGTCCATGCTTTTATCTTCAGTTGACTGGACTACTGCAATGGTGTCTTTACAGGTCTCACTAAAAAGCTGCAGCTAATTCAGAACGCCGCTGCTCGAGTCCTCACTAACACTAAGAAAGTGGATCACATCACTCCTGTTCTGAAGTCTTTACACTGGCTTCCTGTGTGTCAAAGAATAGATTACAAAATATTGTTGCTGGTTTATAAAGCTTTGAATGGTTTAGGCCCTAAATACATGTCTGACCTACTGCTAAATTATGAACCATCGAGAACTCTCAGGTCTTCAGGGACTGGTCAGCTTTCTGTCCCCAGAGTCAGAACTAAACATGGTAAAGCAGCGTTCAGTTATTATGCTCCAAATATTTGGAACAAACTCCCAGAAACCTGCAGGTCCGCTGCAACTCTTACTACTTTTAAATCCAGGCTGAAGACTTTTCTTTTTGCCGCTGCTTTTAATTGAACTATTCACATCTTAAACTGCACTGTAACTTTTATCCATGTATTTTTTCTTTTAATGTTTATTTTATTATCTTTTCTTTTTAATGACTGATTTTAAATGTCATTTTCTTAATGTCTTCCATTTTTGTAAAACACTTTGAATTGCCTTGTGTTGAAAGGTGCTATATAAATAAACTTGCCTTGCCTTGCCTTGCCTTGCCTTACCTGCATGAAAGAAAAAGTGCAGTCCATCAGGATTTATGAATTTAACATTCAATGTGAAATCACTTTATTCGGTTCTTTTGAATACAGTAGTTGAGATCCTGGTATGATGAATCACTTCCACATGCTGCAGTAAGGAGCTCTTTATTTCACAAGACCCATGCAAGAGGAACAAATGGTTTACTCTTAAATCTTTCAAGACATCTGTGATACACACAAGTGGTACTTTGAGTCTAACAGAGCATATTGAATTCAAATTAGATTTATTTCATGGAATAACTTCAGGTCTTTATTGTTCTTCCTCCTTGACTTCTGTGGCAGCTGGCTCCTCTTCAGGGCACAGGTCTGAAACAAAAATAGTTGATACGTGCTTCAATATTCTCCTTACTGCCATGTGTGTGGTGGTGAATTGCTATCTTACCTGTGATATCTTTGGTGAAGAAGAATTCTCGGGGGAATTTGAGGCATGCAGCTTGTTGCTTGACAACTTCCAGATCAAGGTCATCCAATTTCCCAGTCTTTGCTGCAGGGCAGGTAGGAGGAGAAACACGTTAAAGTCAACCAAATGGAGTGATACAATCCAGCATTTTAGAGCTTTACACTTGTCAGAGAAGCTGAGAGTAACAGACAGCAGTGCACTCACTGAAGATGTACAGGTTCATTATGGCCTCCTCTGTGGTGTCGGTCCAGAGGATGCAGTCAGTGCAGCTCCCCAGGTGCCTCCCAGTGTGCACGCGATCATTGTAGTTAATGGTAACTATGAGATACAGAAGATTAACATGTTCTTATGCATTTATAGTAACTGTGTGTTTAAGCACACATTATAATCATGATTTACTTACATGTCACATTGGAGTCATTTCTGGGGATGGTGTAATTGACGCTTCCATACACACATTTCCCATTTCTTGAAAGGAGAGACAAATATGACATAAGCCTAAGCAGTTACCTCATGGATTGATTTGCTTAATTCATTAATTAAAAAAAAGTGATGAACAGTTACATTTTGCGTGTCCAGCGTAGAGTCATGTCCTCACTACCAGGTATGGGGGTGAATTTCATCCAGGAGCTGTTGACATCTTGAAGTGCACCCCTGATATCTCCAGTGTTTGATACTCCAGCATGGAGGATCCATTTCCCAGCAACCTAGACACAAATGAACACGTTTTTAGTTTAATAACGAGTCTCAGCGTAAACAAATCGTTTTTGTTTTCAGTTGTATAGCCCTATAGAATAATAATGTAAAGTACACTGGGGGTTAAGGTTTAATCATGTGAGCAACGTACCCTGCTGCGATTCTCCAGAGGATTCAGCAGGTCTTCACAAACTGGATCAGATGCTGCAGTCAGGGAGGAGAGAGCCAGCAGAGCTAAACAAAACTGAACAGACATGATTAGAAGTCAAAATCACAGCCAACAGGAGACTGCAACACTATGGGCACAGCAGTAGTGCTAGACTTAAGACTAATATAGGGGAAGTTACATAACTATGGGTGAGAGAGAGAGAGACAGAGCAGGAGAGAGAGTTTTTGGTGATGAATAAGGACACGAGGTGGGCGGGCGACTGTATGTTTGTGAAATGATGTAACAATTTGCATCTCTGTAGTGACCAAAGAGCATATTGACAGAGTACTTTTGGCATCACTGATGTTTGCTGATCTCTGCTTGTTTTTTTCACGCAGAAGATAGGGATGATAGTTCATGTGAATGTTTGTTATATATTTATGTTTGTAAGAAGTTTTATTATAGTGTCATACAAGAGAAATACTGAGGTCTTCTTTGTGGTTCTGGCAAAGGCTCACTCACGCTTTCTTCTACGGTCTTCTGGTGATGAATTATTCCTCCCGTCACTCTTTCTCTCTGTTTGAAGACAGGGAGTTGTTCTCATGGAAAATGCAAATACCAGTCAATAAATAAATATATATATGGGACTAATCTAAACAGTGTTGAGAAGGCAGTGTTACAGTTATATTACATTTAAAGGCAGTACATAATTACACATCTATGACTGTGTTGTTTCAGGAATTATTCCTTTTGAACTCTCTGACCTATAAGATTGTACTGTTAATGAGCATGCACTGCTAGTATAATAATGTGGATACTATATTACAGTAGGCTCTTATTTCACTATGTGTTCAAGGTAAAAGATGGCTACGTTCTATTGTAAATGCATTTAGGAAAAGGCTGTTACTGCACATGTTACCATGCTCTTTTGCTATGCTTATGATTTGTCCTCTGCTGACTTTTGCAGGAGCCCTATCAAGTTCATGCAGTTCACACGAGGAGTCTGTCAAGCTTCGTTGCTCAAGGGCAATGGCTTAAATGCACTAGGGTGGTTAATAGGGAGGGAGCTTGCGTTTCCCCATATAGTGTTCACTCTTACTGTATGTGTACTCACACTGCTGTTCCGTGCAACACATGGAGCAGAACCACACAACTTAGAGAGGCATGACTTTGGATCACCTTGTCTGCAAACCCTGAATTACACCAGTCAATGATACACACAGTCCAAACAAATTGAGAGCGACACTTTGACTAAGGGAAGAGAAGATTTATACTAGCATATTCAAAACCCATGAAATTCTTCTCTGTGTATTTACAAAAACATAATACAAGAATAAAAAAGAGAAAATTAACACATGACTAATGGAGTCCCACATACTGCCACAAAACAGAAAACATGATCCAATTTACAAATGCATCGTCTTGCACTCCCACTTATGGCTTCAATCTAACATAAGTGACTAAATAAAATATTTCTGTTCAGTTGTGATGGTGCACCAGCAGTCCATCCCTCCTCTCCAGATTTGTTTAAATAATAATAATAATAGTAATAATAATAATATCAAATACACATACAAGACAAGAGGTGCTACATTTGGGAGCTGTACACTATGCAGTAGGGAGAGGGAAATGTTCACAGGCATATCAACCTTTTGTATGATGATTATACATCTTGGGCGGTGAAAAAGTTGAAAACATTGATTAAAAACAAGCTTATTTAGCTTTCTGTACCAACCAACCTTTCACATCACACTGAGATCACAGTTCATCCGGATGGAAATAGAGAACAAGTGGCCAGAGTGACTCAATAAGCTTGTGTCTAACAGTTCACCTTTCATACTGGTCATCTCTCTTTGTAAGTCCACTCAAGAAAGTCAATTGATGAATCATTAGGATAAAGGTTAAAAGAACTACAGATAACAGAGGCACAGCAAACACAAATCAAATCACATGACAGGTTCAGTGTCCTCATTTGTTATATAATATAGTCAAATAAAAAATCTAACTTTTGTCCTGTGCACTCAACGGGATGTAAAAAAGCCCAATAGGAAACCGCCAACACCGTCAATTGAAACAGAGGTTAATAGCTTAATAAAGAAAGATGCATCACTTTATTATATTAAAAAAAATTGGTTTGTATTAGTGGGTATAAACCTTTTTACCCAGTGTTATCTCTACTGCTCTCACAGCATTATAACATACCTTTGGAAAGAGGAAGTAACACAATATTTCTCTCACAATTAGAATCACTCAATTCATCACTGGATTGGATTTTGTTTCTATCGCCCCACATGGTCTTGTGTTCAACAAAAGTTACAGTCTTGCTTCAAGCCTCAAACAAAACTGGTTTGCGAGTTTTTTCAATAACCACACGATGTTACTTCCAATTTTGATTTTGAAGAGATCTCACATTTTTAACAATTATGGCTGAGTTTGGGAGTATAACTAGCAAAACGACTTATAGTACAAAACATAAAACACAATGTAAGTGGTCTGAACACGTGTGAAAACCACAAAAGCTGAATATTAAGACAGATTTCTGCACAAGCCTTGAATAAACCTTGTTATTGTGATGTATCTCCAATTGTCTTTCAGTAACGGACAAACGATTTGTCGAGAAAAGACTAAAGATGTGACCACCAGTTGGATTAAATTTGACCATCAATCAAAACGTTTCTATAAATCCTTGAACATTGAAACCTTAGCATAAATAGGATACTGATTTGTTTTTGGGCATGAACAAAAAGCAGACAGGAGTGTGTTCACAGTCTCATTCACGCTGTATGCAAATATACAAAGAGTTCTCCTCCAGGGGTTTCAATTTGGTTCCTTTGTACAGTCTCATAGTTGCAGAGGAAGAACTGATGAATGTAGCAGTCCCCACTTCAAACTGGAGAAGAAACGGGAGAGAAGAGACGTGGACAGAAACGATGGAGGGGGGGGGGTCGGGGGTTAGTAGGAGGACGGAGCGGGGGGGCGACTGCCTGACATGGCAGGTTGTGGTGGAGGAAGAGTCACTGGCCTAGATGACATCACATCCTGTCCCGCTGCTTTTCACTGATGCACCCCAGCATGATGGGCGGCTGAACCGAACCTGCTTCAGAGCCTTCACACACTCATCGTCATGTTTGGAGAATACTGCAGGGATAACATGAGGGGAAACAAGTATGTGTGAGTGTGTGTGTAGGAACATTTTGCACTGTTACAATCAGAAATCCCTCCCAAATGTTATGGATCATGTCCAACAATTATAAGAAATAGTAGGCATTATGGGAAACATGCATTTGTGATTTCCTCGCAATCTAAGTGAACCCATTTCAATGGGATCTTAGGTAGCTGATGGTCAAAACCTCATTCTATACTGTCATTTTTTACGTCATCTTAAAAATAAGGGTCCAGTATTGCAACTAGCGGTGTTGTTGCAGATTGCAAACATCTGAATACCCCACATAAACCCCTCCTTTCCCAAACATGTCAAAGAACCTACGCAGCCTTCAGGTAACGTTAAAAATGCAAATGGCTCTCTCTTAACCCAGCGTTGAGGTTTGTCCATTCAGGGCTACTGTAGAAACATGGTGGACTCTGTGAGGAGGATGCAGATATGAAGGGCTTAATCTAATGTAAAGAAAACTACGTTACTACCCTTTTCGGACGTGTAATGAGCTAAAGCTTTGTTGTTTATTGATATCAGACAATGATACTACAGATTATTCAATTATTAATTAAATGTTTCGTTTTGTTATTGCATTCATTTGTATAGTACTGTATCATGTCTGTATTACCTTTTGTTTCATTTGTATTTTCTTTAGTTTTACACGCTCGAAAATAAATAAATAAACTAAACGATTATACATTTCAGGTGATTATACACTAATGAAAACCTATTATTATCAGTATATTCTAATGCTGTCAATAAATCCAGCTAATTCCTACACATTGTTCCTATATTTCTATAGTTTAAGTTTTGAACACTCGCTACCCTAGATCCCTCTAATCTCCACATATAGCAGATTATAATTGACTTACACTTTCATTCTGAAAAGGGTTTAGGAAGTTTCCTCCCATCTCTCCATCCTCCCTGGGGGTCCCAGGCTGGTTACTCATGCTAAGGTTACCAGGAGAGTTCTTTAAAACAAATGGTAATGGTATGCTATTAAATGATCAAATATTGACACTGCAATTGTCATGTAAAGTAGATAAATATATTATCTCACCTTAGGGAGGCTGTCCATATCACCTGACCCTAAAAGAGGGAACACATTGTAAAATTATAACTGGAGATTTTGTGTCAATACGGCACATACTGTACAAACTACTTATTCCTATACCTAGTGATCCATTCATGTGATGGGGCTCCATCCCAGCCATCCCCCCTAATGGACCGTCGCCACCTGCACCCATAGGGAACTGAGGGGAAAACTATTAGATATATACACAAACTCTACCAAACACACAGATATGTGATATACACTGAGAGAGGAATGTCTTACGTTTGGTCGGCTTCCACCTGGAGGGACTGTGTTTATCATCGTGTACATGTTGTCGCCAGAGTTGGTTGAATCTGATGTAATGAACAGAAAAACAATGAGTTTGAAAGAGCACCAACGTACAGCTCTCGAAAACATCAAGAGACCACTCCAAGTTTTTCTTAAATCTCAATCTCTACATGTATGGCAACCATTCCATTCCAGTGTCTGTTGAATTCCAACACAGATAAATGCTGTCAGTAGTTTTATATTAGAATAACTCAGTAGTTATATTATAGAATAATATCAAAAAACATTATTTTACTCAAACACATACTTATAAATAGTAAAACCAGAGAAACTGATAATGCTGCAGTGGTCTCTTGATTTCCAGAGCTGTATGTATGTTCAGATATAGACACACACTCAAACACACATAGACACACACTCAAACACACACACACAGATCTTGCCTGCTGGACTTGGCATTATTGGGGTCCCAGGTGCCCCCCCTCCTCCTGGTGGTCCCTAAAAATGAGAGTTTTGGTTTCCATAAGTTTCATTCATAAAGCAATGACTTTCAACGTGTACAGCTAGTGAACAATGACAGTTTAAACTCAAACATACATACCACATAATTTCCTGGAGATGCAGAAGAGTAGGGGGTCTGCAAAAAAACAAAGGGTAATCATGAAAGAAATGAAGTAACTTTTTTTTAGTTTGGTGTCTTTTTTTTGTCAAGTCACTTACCGAATTGGAGTTAGGAGGATTTGGCCAAGGTCTGCCCCCACCCGGTCCCCTGGAACACACGCACACACACACACACACACACACACACACACACACACACACACACACACACACACACACACACACACACACACACACACACACACACACACACACACACACACACACACACACACACACACACACACACACACACACACACACACACACACACACACACACTTTAGTCGTCTGCTTTTGGTAAGCCTCTTTGTTTCCAAATCATTTGGGCAACAGTTGGCAACAACATGTCCGCCTGATGCCAGAGAGGTACAGGGAACAGGGTGTTCTAAGTGAGACAACTGTGAGAGGGTAGTTTAGATTACAGTGAGTGTGTGTAGAAAACATTATGTTGATACCACTCACATGTTCATGCCTGGCATCCCAGGACCAACCAGGGCGTTAAGTGGTGGTCTCATGCCACCTCCATAGCCCTTAAGAAACAGATATCAGACATCCTTAGTTATGTTTACGAGAACTACCAGAACCAATTCTTTGTACATTTCCCTAAAGATTACCATGTCCCATACCTGGGGCCCGAGCGGTACCATGCCTCTGGGCGGTGTCATCCGCTGCATCGGACCTCCCATACCTGGATGTCCTGAAACATATGAAACTACAATCAGCCATCAGTTTGTTCCAGAGCAGTGTATCCACGTTGGATGACTTTTCTATTCTTCAGTCAGCTATTTTGGGCCATGTGTATCTTTATGGTCTAGTTTTAAGCTGAGAGAGGTGGAACGTTTTTTAACTCTATCTCTCATCAAGCTTGTTCATGTCATGTATTTCACACGTTTGTCTGATCACTACTGTGTTTCAAAACCCTGAGAGGACATACATTCCCTGTCTGAGATTTTTAGAAGTGTGTCTAAATGTAACATTTACAAGTTCAGCTTTAGTTACAGCAGTTTAACAGTAACTGAACATGTTAGGTTTTTTAATCTGTGCATCATTTATATGTGTTCTCTGAAGAAGTGAGTAGTTTGTGTGAATAGGGGTGTACTTAAAGATAAACAGATATCTGTGTATTACTCTCAATTAAAAGACTTAACTTCTAATAAACTCATCCTACAAGTGTCAGTGTGGCCACAGACTAATACAGCGTTTGCCTAAAGTACCAGAATGGATCTTTACTAGTAAATGATCATACAGTCCCACAATCAGGTTGTTACATTACATTACATGTTACTTGTTAGACGCTTTTATCCAAAGCGACTTACATACTCAATACTGTGGGCAATCCCCACAGGAGCAATTTGGGGTGAAGTGTCTTGCCCAGGGACACAACGACATGCTGACTGCAGTGGGGTTTGAAACTGTGACCCCCTGATCCGAACACCAACGCACAACCCACTGCACCACACGCCTCCTGTTGAGATCTCCATATTAGGATGAATACTTAAAACGAAAGTTAATTATAATCAAATATAATCATCATATTCTTGTATAACCCACAATGAAAATGCTTCATATTTTATGATGTTCTATATTTACAGTATAAACAAAACACAAGTGGTTTGTTAAGTTGAGTGTGTAAGGCCTGTAATGGTTTATGGGTGTCACTGATAAGAAGGCAGTTTCTTCCCTCTCCCCTCACAGCAGTACACAGGGAGGGGGGCTCCTGACTTAAGGAGAAATACATTGAGGCCCCAAAAAGGTGGTTATGTCATAGCCGAGAATAATATTTTGCAAGTCCTGCAGAGTAGGGGTCATGTCCTTTTTACACAAACATGGGAAGGTGTGTCTTATGCCAGAGCCATAGAATATGTCTGGTCATGTCCAGTTCTTTACATCAGAGGCCATGCCCAGTTTCCACAAATATGGGTATGGAGGAGGTGTCTTTAGGTTTTTCTATCCTGTTTTCGAGCATAAAGACACTGGCAGATGAGGAGGAACCTTCTTTTTGGAGAGAGAGAGAGAGCAGGGGGGGGGATCCCCTGGTATATTCTCTCTCGGTAACGCTCTCTCCCTGGAGAGCTGGGTTTTTGCTCTCGGTAAGGTTCTCTCAAACTTGGTAACTATTGCGTAAATCTCTGTGTATTGAATGCTGAGGGAATGGTTTAGATGAGAGTTGTGAACGGGATCTTTTATACCTACCATTCTTTAAATTTGTTGGAATTCTTGCCCCTACCATTCTTTAAATGTGTTGGAATTCTTACCCCTACCATTCTTTAAATGTGTTGGAATTCTTGCCCCTACCATTCTTTAAATGTGTTGGAATTCTTACCCCTACCATTCTTTAAATGTGTTGGAATTCTTACCCCTACCATTCTTTAAATGTTTTGGAATTCTTACCCCTACCATTCTTTAAATGTGTTGGAATTCTTACCCCTACCATTCTTTAAATGTGTTGGAATTCTTACCCCTACCATTCTTTAAATGTGTTGGAATTCTTACCCCTACCATTCTTTAAATGTGTTGGAATTCTTATACCTACCATTCTTTAAATGTGTTGGAATTCTTTAATGGGTGAACTATGAATTAAGGTTTTAGATTAGAAAAGAACCCCAGCATGATATGTTTAGTATGATTATAATGTTGTAACGAGAGAAGGTAAAAACCCTGTATTAGTTTGGACCTATTTTTCTTCAAATAAACTGATCCCACCTTTTGGATTGGGACAATTTAAAAGACATCTGCGCTCTCCTCTCCTGCTTGAAAGGTAAGATCGCACACTGCCACACTCACACTTAGGTAGGGCCACACCTCATTTACTGATATCAAAATCCTTCGGGATCGCTTAAACAGATTTAGGGGGTCGTCTGAATTGAAACAGCAGTTAATTGAACCTGGTTCTTCGGGGAGTTAATAGAGGTGAGATCTTGCTGATCGTTGGTGGATCTGAGCCAAGCAGTAAACTTACATAGACTCAATAACTTCGGTTAGGTCAATTAGGAGGTCTGAGTAATTTAAGTTCGGAATAAATTATCGGATGACTCCCGACTCTTACACTCCCTATTGTTGTTAGTTCTGTTTTCTTTTGTGTAACATCTTGAAGATGACTGAATGTATTTCCATATTTTGTAATGACTTGGTGACGCCTAACATTTTCCACCAGAGCACCAATGGTGTGATGATGACATTTGTGATTTTGTTGCAGACATTAAAGTTTTATCTAGCAATTATCAAGTAAAACTTGGCCAAACACTTGCAAAAACTGAGCATGCCAACATTAGCATTTTGGTCAAAGCACCACTTTGCCTTCATTCAGCTTTACTTGTTAATAGTTCTAGGATGTAAGTTTTACGACGAGGGCTTTACCAAGCTGTGTGTCCACAGAAAATACTTTTGGTTTAAAAGTAAAAGATAAAATAATGATGTCCTTTGAGTAAATGGGTTATGACTCAGCAATATATTTATTATACAGGTTGTGTTTGCATACCTTGCAGTCTTGTGGGGTCCATTCCACTCGGTAACATGGACTGGCTGCCTGGCACTCCCAGTCCCTACAGAGGGAGGAGGAGGCATCAACAGCATTATAGTGACAGTCACACAAACACTTTCCATTTCCACTATTCACAGTACTGTCTGCTGCCTGCAGGGGTCAGTGTGGCTCTTACCTGATTGGGTAACCTGAGAGTTGGTCTGGGTCCTCCGGGGTATCGAGGTGACATAAACGGCTGAAATAAATGACAGAATAAATGCATGTTCAGTAACTCTGGGTTATTTATCTCACAATCTAAAAAATACACACTCTGCTGTTCAAGAGTCTGTAGTGAAGCTCATGCCTTCATGTATAACACTACATACTTAAAGGTGGGGTAGGTAAGTTTGAGAAACCGGCTCGAGATACACTTTTTGTTATATTCCATGGAATGCTCTTAACATCCCGATAGCAATGAATATCTTAAGTGCTTTGACAAAAAATCCATTAAAAAATGTCATCTGTGGAAGCCGTAGTACTGTAAAAAGCACGACCAATCATTTTAGCCGGCCCGGCTAAAATACCTGGATGGCCTACCTGCCTGTCAGCCTTCCATCTGTGCACAAACTTATCTCGTGCCCTCATTGGTCATGTGTGCGTTCGTGTGTGTTGGAGGAGGGGCTCTGTAAGGAAGTGGCAGATTTTTTCCAGCTGTGTATTTTCAAATTCTTGCGCACTCGAGCTGGTTTCTCCAAAATTACCTACCCCACCTTTAAGACAGGAGAATATAATGGAAATACATCTATATCAATAAACCTTTATTGAAATAACAAAATTAAGAGATGCAACCAAATATGACAAAATAAAAGGCCCTCATTTTCAAGAAAAGGAATCATAGCTTATTTTTTAAAACCCCATTCACAGAAACAAAAGTGGTGTATAACCAGTATGAAGCACCACTATGAAGAGTCATTCTTCAAAACAGAAAACCAACCACAGCACTTTTCCTTTAACAACAGTTCCATGACCGTCAATTCAGGAAGCCGACCACACTTTCATTGGATTGGATTTATGGAAAAAGAATGGGATAATAAAAGCGGCGGTCGGTTAATAATGATGTCAGCGTATGTGTAAACTGTTTGGCAGCGGGTGTGAGAATCTCTTTTGCAGCTGGGAGTGGGTTTTCGTTTGTCCTCCTCACCACAGACAGTAGCAATGCTTCTGCTATGTTGGCTGAGCTGATGCCACTGTGGTCAGAAAGGCCTGCAGAGTAAGAGAAGCAATGCAACAACCTGCCACTAGAGAGCAATGGTCCACTTGTTTTCATCAGGGTCTTTATTTCTCATTACACCTCTTCTCATCTCCCAGATACACAACTACACTGCTTTAAGTCTATTAAAGTACTATAGTAGCTTACAATTTGTTTTCATACTTGCATGAAGAAATACATGCATACAATTTACAGAGAAAGTTCCTAATGAATGCATAAATGAATGAAGTTGAAGTACAAAAATGTGGATATAATATTGAGGGCATTGCTATGTTTTGTTTGAGATCCTCATGTATTTTGCTTTAGATGATACTCTACATCCAGTTGAAATGCAAATCAGTTTATGGAGCCTGACAGACGACCGGGGAATCTGGTAAATGTTGAGTTTCAGTAACCGATAGGTCTCGACAAGACCTTGTCTCCAAAGATCAATTGATCTTCAGAAGGAGATTGGAAAGGATGTTTGGAGTTTTTTTTAAAGCGGAGTCGAGAAATGCCTATGAAGGATATTGATCTGCGTGTCAGATGCGAGCGTCTGAGTTTGACTGATAATGTCGGTTAATCAATGTGCGACTGGCTGAGTCCTTCTGATGGAGAACAGAGAGGATCTGGGGCCAAGCTGCATGTGTGACTTTTTGTTAGCGAGACATTTATTTCTCCTGTCAGACTCTTTTGTCCCCGTTTTTGAGAAAACACACACTGGTGCTCCCACACACAGATAAATGCTGATTATTCACAGAGACTTTGTACAATAACACATACAGTTAAGTGAGTGAGATCTTTGAGGAACAGCATCATGAACGAAATACTCACATATGGAAATAAAAGTATTACTGTATGTATTTTACCTAATTAAGATTGAAGATTCAACTTATTGTCATTACGTAGTACAGGTAGTATGTAACGAAACGGTTACTCTGCATTTGACCCATCCTAGTGTTAGGAGCAGTGGGCTGCCATTATGTACGCCCGGGGAGCAGTGTAGGGAACGGGACACCTCGGTAGCACTTGGTCTTTCCGGGACTTGAACTGGTGACCTTCCAGTTGCCAAGCCAAGTCCCTATGGACTTCGCCACCACCGCCCCTCTGTAAGATGTACCGGTAAGTGGCCTAAAGACCCAAATCTTTTTCTCCCCACTTTCAGTTTCTTTGTTGGTGTGTGTGTGTGTGTGTGTGTGTGTGTGTGTGTGTGTGTGTGTGTGTGTGTGTGTACCATTTACCTGAAAGAACCCTGGAGGGACTGGTCCCACTGGCATGCCCTCTCCTGGGGGAAGGCTCCCGAGGACCGGGCTGGGAGCCGCTGCAGCACTCTGAGAGAGGAAACACACACAAAGAAAGAGAAATAAGTCTCAACTCAAAGCAGTCTGCTGGTATTCAACACAATTCTGCTCATCAGTGGCTGAAAGTAACAACATTAAGTTACATGTCGTATTTACAGTGAGCACATTTTATATATCAGAATCTGAATCCCCAGGGGAAGTTTGATAACAAGATTAAAAGTGGTTCCTTTACATACTTTAGTATAGTCCTACTTCCTCTGCACTTTTGAATAATATTGCACATTTAACTCAGCTATTTAATATACACTCTAGTTTCTTTGCAGAGTAAGGTTATATGTGATGAGTTTATCAAATATGAGGCATTGTTAAAAAAAGTTCTACCTAATATAATATGAAAAAGTTAAAACTGCAAAGGCTCTAACTCAGCCAGCAGCATCAATGCAATATAAATGATCCAATAACTTTACGAGTTTAACACTCACAGGGGCATTGTGTTTGCATTATGAGAACTACACTCTTAATTCTGACACTTAAAGTACATTTTCAGTCCGTACAGCACAGTACCTCTTCCAAACATGCCACTAAGGACACAATACAAGGGTCTTCCAACATGTCTCACTTGATTTCCATTCCTCAGTGGGATATTTCCTGTTTCTGCAGATACCCTGCCATGTCACGTTTATTTTTAAACCTTGTGTTTTTTGTTGTGCTTTCCCAGACGGGTGGTTCTGGCACATCTCAGCCTCTGCCTACTTCCTGAGGCATTGTACTACTAACTAACTAACCCAGAATTACCACCCAGCACCGGCCTCTTCCTCATGACATTTACAGACCAAATAACTGGTAAATTGATGAGAGTATACGTCATCCACATATAGGATAATGTGTGAACAGTGAGCACATACTGACAGCATATCTGAACACTCTTTGTGTTCTTGTGTTCTTGTGTTCTTGTGTTCTTGTGTGTGGGGATGTGTCGTGTGGAGGGGGGGAGAGGAGAGAGAGAGGAGAGAGAGAGAGAGAGAGAGAGAAGAGAGGAGAGAGAGAGAGAGAGAGAGAGAGAGGAGAGAGAGAGAGAAGAGGAGATAGAAGAGAGAGAGAGCGTAGAGAGAGAGAGAGAGAGAGAGAAGAAGAGAGAGAGAGAGAGAGAGAGAGAGCGAGAGAGAGAGAGGCAAGGAGAGAGAGAGCGAAGAGCAGCAGAAGAGAAGACTGCGAGAGAGTGAGAGATCTAGAGAGAGCCTCGAGAGATCGTATAGATAGAGATGCGCTCCTAGAATAGCTATATCGAGCGAGCGCTATAGTAGTATCGATCGATATTCTCTCTCTCTCTCTTCTCTCTTCTCCTCCTCTCTCTCTTCTCTCTGCCTCCTCTTCTATCTCTCTCTCTCTCTCTCTCTCTCTGCTTGGTGTAAAGAGCTCCAGTGAAATTCACCCACAGTCTCTGAAGTTTCCGCCAGCTGACTTTTTAGGTCAGACAGGAACGAGGTTTAATCAGAGCTAAGATAAAAGCCGGCTGACGACACTCTTGTATCCTCCTCTGCTCCACCCCACCACCCTCGCTATCCCCCCCCGGCCTCCCTCATTGTCGTTCATGTTTCCAAACGTTAATGTTCGGCAACAGGGCAAAGGATTCAGCTCTTTGATTCCATATTCTGCTGCAAACGGAGCTCGTACTTGACTCAGCAGCTGCATGTAAGGATGGATATTGTATCTCGGTGTTAAAGCAGTGAAACCAGTGAATTTGAGAGTGTTTTTCCTCTCTCCCTGCTCTTTTTTGCAACCTGGATTACCCAGAATGCCTTTACTCCCTGGCAGCCTGGAGGTCTGCTGAGTTTGCCTTCCCTCACAGAGAAGGGGGAGAGAGAGAGGGAGCGAAAGAGGAGAAAGGAGGACAAAGCACAGATTACGAGTGTGCATATGTGTGTGTGTGTGTGTGTGTGTGTGTGTGTGTGTGTGTGTGTGTGTGTGTGTGTGTGTGTGTGTGTGTGTGTGTGTGTGTGTGTGTTTGTGTGTATGTGTGCGTGTGTCTATGGGAGTGCACTTAATGTTTGTTTGTGTGGGAAAAGGACAACTGGGGGAGGGAAAACATCTACCTGACCTGCTGACAAAGCAGCATTTTCCAAATACAGCAACGAGAAAAAAACAGGAAAAAAACCGTCAGGATATATCTGCCCCAAAACCAGCACCACCCTCATCCTACGAAAAACACAAACAACGCTGGGAACAACACCAACTCCTCTGGTGCTGATGGCCTCCCTTGATTATGACAAACTAGATTCAAATGACATTATAAAAATCTGAGGTAAATCCGTAGACTGTATATATAAAGGGTAAATCACATTGATTCACAAAGCCTGTGGATGTTTATTTCCAAGTTGCTTCTCAAGATACCATGGTTGGGCAAATCACATGGTTTGCACACTGATGCTTGGTTAACATTTGGGCAGCTTTTGTACTTCTAAACATTTTGTGAAAAATACTTATTTGCTTTCTTGGCAAAAGTGAGATAAAATTACCCAATTTCATGTTGGTTTGGTTATTGTGAAGCTACCGCCAGCAGTTGGTTAGCTTAACTAAGCACAAGGATGAGAAACAGGAGGAAACAAGCTGGCCTGGCTGTGTCTGAAACATAACAAAATCTGGCTTCAAAGTAGAAAAAACGTGTCTGGCACTGTGCATTTCCCTTATGTATGGTTTGTGAGATAATTTTCCAGTGATCAGCACAATCCTGAACCTCATCACAAACAGTAGTTTTTAAATAAAATCTGTCCAACCAGACCTTCAACTCCTACAATAATACATAAATCACTGTGAGTTACTCAATTAAGAGTGCACTCACAGTGGGTCGGAGAGGGGTGTTACTATACACCCAAGCACTGAGATAATATTCCCTAAACTCAGTTCAATTGGACTGACAGGCATGATTACAATATTCATTCAAAGTGGCAAGCAGTCAATAGAGCTTAAGGATGTGCAGACTCATACAAACCTGGTATCTTTAAAGACTGGAAAGACTTGGTGTTTATTTCAATATTTCAATACATGCTCATGCCTCTTGGTTTCACTAACTACCTTTATCTGCTGACTTATAGATAGTAAAAGAGAAAGATTTAAGCAACATTTAATGTTTGTCCTAATGGTAACGATTTTGTGTAACTGTTGATAACAGTTGGATTAAACATGCTGATATGCTTAGACCTTAACTGTACCTCCCCCATTCAAAAACTACTCCTCTTATGGCTGTTCATAATTGAGTTTGCAGATTGGTGCAATTATCTTGAGTTAGCTTTAACATAGTGACCGGAAAGTTCATGTTAAATGTCTGTTATTATACTACTGTAAATGACTCTGGATTAGATACAATGCATTCCTGTTAGCCAGTTATTTTTAAATACTGATTCACAGCAAAGCTCAACATATTCCAGCACTTAACCTTCACAAACATCAACCGCACACACACTGTTTCCCACTGTTAGTGAGTCCATCATTTACACTCCTCTCAGATCAGCTTTAACACTTCTGTGACGAGGCCGAGTGAGAGGGACAATGAGCTGTTCAGCTGGTGGTTTTACACATTAACACATTGTTTGATAGTACACATTATTGTTTACAACAATTAATTTGTGTGGTGAGAATGTATACCTTTCTTAAAGCATAAACAGTATTGCTGATAATATTTATTGCACTTGACCTATATGGATGATTGCAGATTCAAATGGTAAGACCCAAATGATCTCAGAAACTCGCGCAATTTCTAAGAACTACTTTTAATAAAATGTTTTGTTTAAAGCAGGTTGAAATATTCAATCTAATATGAAATATCTGAATGCTCTCTTTATACCAGCTTAATTATCTGCTTTTATGTTTTAGATTGTAGCTCCTTCTCCCTTTATTCTCTGTTTTCTTCACTGTTTCTGTCTGTCATTTGGTTTCAAGAGTGATCAAATCCTTCAATGATTTGCTCTTTGTGGTTTGTTGTGTACAATGATCCCTACATCCGTAGTCGATGGCGTTGTACCCAAAAGGGGTTTGTGATGAAACCTGAGGCTTTGCATCGGCCCTGCATGTCCTCAGCTGAACACCTGCATCTCCTGGCAAACTCATTTGTTGCATAAATTATTCAAACCACCCCCCTGCAGGAGAACTCTACAGTACACCAGACACACAAAACAACAGATTCAGTCCTTAGCGCTGTAACATCACCAAAGTACACTGCCATCCACAAACACGAGGTATCCAAAATGAGGGGAATAATTTGATGTGTCAACAGATACTGATTTTCACTGTCAGTGTTTTTATATCTCCAGTGTTAAAGGATTACCAAGATATTGAATATGCATACAAAGAAAGAAGACATTCACGATGGTATGTATCATATGTCAATATCAAAAGGACAATGCACGAGATTGAAATGAAGTTGTTCAAGTACAGGTTCTGTATGTGAGAACGAAAACAAAGAGGGAGATTTCAGCCACAACAGAATTATTAATCTAAAATGATGCACTTGCTACTGGCTCATAATGGATACAAAAAAAACATGTACCATATATTGTAGATTGAAAACACATTATGTAAAGTTCAAATACAAAAACAGTTGAAGGAAGACATTGAGAGGTAGTACAATTACACTGCACCTCGCTACTTTACAACCTAATCAGAGTTTCTTAATCGCATCACACTAAAGGGCTCAGTAATACTTAATGAGATAACTTGCAAACTCTTTCATCCCTATATGTTTACTGATTGTGTTCGTGGCTAATGTCTGCTCGTAATGCGTGTGTGTGTGTGTGTTTGTGTTTGTGTGAGAAGGTGGGGAGTCATTTTCATTCAATTCTTCAGAGACCGGGAGACACTCAGAGATGCGTGAGTGGAATCTCAAAAGGCTGTCTGTGTCTATCTTCCCCTTTTCTCTCCGTCTGTCTGTTTATCTCTCCCTCGCTCACACTGTCTCAACCTGCATCGCCCGTTGTCTTTTTTACCACCTCTGTCTCTCACAGGAATACTTTTTTAAAAAATTTATAATTAGCTCTGTATCTTTAAAAAATGAATATATACCACCCTATACAAATGTGTTCTCATGCAACAAATGAAAGTAGACCTCAAAGGTCTGGTTATGTTCTATATTTTTCTTTTCAACAAATCCTACAAACCCTTCCCTATCCTGCTGCAGTAAATACTCACAACCAAAGGTATATTTGTATAGATAGATATAGATGTCAAATTAGTATTTTCATACTTTGTGTGATGTGCATATTGTTATAAAGAAATGTCTTGGCCTCTTTTAAAAAGAAAACTATACAATTGTGAACAATATTTAAAGATGTATAATATATCTTAAGTAGGGATGAGTGGGCTTGGAGAAAGAACCACAGGCAGACAAGTCAATCTAAAAATTGGGAGACAGATTACTGGTATTCTTTATTTAAATACAATTGCAGAATAGGTTAACACAAGCCTTATCCTGCTAACTACTTAACTACTTTACAGAGAGTGGGGACAAATGTTTACTTTCTTACTTACTTTGTAGATAATTGATGATTTTCAAAATGTATCAAATAACTGTTTTGCTCTATGAAATGTCCAATAATCCCCACAACAGTGGCGTGTTAAAGGGTTACCACTGTGTCTCAAGGCCACACGCAGTACAACAGGATCTACAAATGACACACCACACAGGAAGGAACTCCATCCCTCCTCCCTCTTTCCCACTCCCTCCATCCTCTCAAATGCCATTAGTCCACTTCCTGAACAGGGGAGGTGGGGGGTGGAAAAAAGAGACACACACACGCCCGCCCCCCACACACACACACACACACACACACACACACACACACACACACACACACACACACACACACACACACACACACACACACACACACACACACACACACACACACACACACACACACACACACACACACACACACACACACACACACACACACACACACACACACACACACACACACACACACACACACACACAACCAAGCAAAAAGACATTCATATGCTCACATTTAAGAGAGCGGAAAGACAATAAGAAGATTAGTTTCCGCATTAGTGTGTACGCTCTGAAAATAACTTGTAGCCTGTCAGTCACTGTCAAATCCATAACTAGAGTGCGTCTATAACTCATGGTTGTAACGAAAAAAGGCAGAACAGAAGTAAGAGAGACAGATAAAAGTGTCTCTTCTTTTATCCATGTATTGTTCAAAGTCTCCCGTAGTGACCAAAGACAGATCAACACGCTCCAGTGTCCAATCCTGAGCCAAACTCACTTTTTAATTTCAAGGCAGATAGGCTTAAAATCCCCCCTCTGGCATTTAAAACATTCCTTTCTTCTCCCCTAACCCAAACACGCCATATGCCACACCAGTAAAACACAGCAGTGAGAGGAAAACGTGTTCTCTTTATGCACTTGATCCCAGATCTCTGCTGTTTAGAAACAATATCTTGCTGTGTGCAAGCTGCCAATAAAAATAAATATATTCTGTGAGTGTGTCCATATGTGTTTGTCTGTTGGATTCTATGCCAATTTCATACAGCATGGGTCTTGTTTCTTTCTTTTTTTTCAGGTCTTTTTAGAACAAGGACATTGTAGTTTCTTTTGAGTCACCAGAGGGATGAGACCGACTTCAAATTCACTCTTGTTTTGGAATTTAGCTCTGTCCGTTTTATTTGGAGGTTAAGGGCCAGAAATGTCCCAGACCCAACAGAATATATACATTGTTTTTCAGGAAAATCCCACACATTGTGCCTTTAAAGATTGGAGTATGAACCAGTTAGTCTTTGAAAGTCAAAAAAAGTACTGAGAGATTAACTCACACCTTGTAAACAGACACTTTGTTTTGGTATTTTATTTAGGTTTGTTGACAATAAGAACAAATCTAATTCTTAAGTTGCTGATTTATGGTAAGCTGTTGAAGTCACCAAAAACAGTTAAGATGGAGCAAGACAAGTTTGTGGGACAATCTCTCACACATTACTGTAGTGTAGTGTATTAAGAACCTATACAGAGAAAAGCATAGGACATCCTTGATGAAGAGGTTAAACCTGCTACATCCTTGACTCCTAATGTTGAACTTCTCCATCTTTTCAGTCTTTATCAGCAGCACATTGTCCCATACAACAGAATTCCCACCAGCATTAGGTAAAACGGCAGCACATCACTAATTTGCTTGGTCTCACTGGGTGATTACAGGAAGGGGGATTGTTGTACAGTCTGTGAATCCCTATTGTCACTATTGACCCTTGTGAACACCTCTGAGGCTGCGAGGAGCTGTGTAACATGTGAGGTGGAGCTGTGGGCCGATGCACTGTCAGATAAATATACAGAGCTGAAAATGATAGTCTCTCTGGTGCTTGGTAGCCACACTTCTCCCACCACTATCTCAGTTGGTTTAACGACATTGGGGGAGATAAGAGAGATGTAGTGAACACAGAAGGGAGGAGAGGGGGGAGACACAGAGGAAGATTTAAACACCACGGCTAGAGGCGATGTCTCCGACTTTCCTATAATGGGAGATCGATGCAAAGACAGAATATTGATTCACCTTGAATCCACAGATTCGGTGGTCCTTAACACTGAATTGTTCCAATTATATGAAAAATATGTCAGAGTGCAATTGCGGAGATTGAAGAGTGGATTTGAATCAGAAAATTGGCAGAACCGTTGAAACAAAGGCTGATCAGTCAGAGGAAGAACTATTGAGAAGTCTAATAGTGCTAGATGGGCAGACATAAGAGACAGCACAAGATAAGGATATGAGTGTCTACAACAGCAAAAAAACAAACACCGGGGTTAGTTGGGGTCAAATAGATAACATGCTGGTCTCATTGTGTCAGCAATTTAGTTCTGCCCTCCTGCTCTCCCTCCGTAGTCCCGCTGCTTCTTCTACAGATCAATCTCTGGATTACTCAGTATTATCCCTTTAACACACACAACCTTTACGGCTGCTGCTGTCTAAACTTTGCAGCATTTTTGTTACGCCCCTCCTGGTCGGGCTAGGAAAGACTGGATGTTTAACTAAACAATGTCCAATGTTCAAAAAGTGCTTACCTGCTTGATTTAAAACGAAAATATCTCATCCCTGTCTCTTAAATATTTCACACATCTGCTTTGACTCCAATTTGAACTTCATAAAAATATTCTTGAAGCTGCAAGAATGAAAGCTATTTCACCATATCACTTTTCTCAAACTGCTGCAAACACACAACATATGCAACTGACTAAGCCTCTTAATTTCATAATCAATAATATTAACTGCAGTCAAACTAGATGCTATTCCTCTCCTCTCCTCTCCTCTCCTCTCCTCTCCTCTCCTCTCCTCTCCTCTCCTCTCCTCTCACTCTGCATCATGCCCTCGACTTTGCCCCTGCCTGCTGGCTTGCATATGTCAACATCACATAAACACGCCACCTTGCTCGTGTCCAAACATGCATATGACATGACTCAGCGTAACATAGCGGTGGAAAACACGCTCCTCTGAGACCAGAGGGCTGCGAGCAACAGGCAAGTGAAAGAGGAAGGAAGACGATAAGAGACATAAAGAGTAATGCAGAAGGATAGAGGACAGAGACAGAAAGAGAGGATAAATGAGAGAAAACCCTCTGATGGGAAAGAGAGAGGATGAAGCAGTGAAGAGTGAGGGGGACGAACAGGGGGGAATGGGAGGACAGAGCAAGGTTGTCCTAAAAAAAAGTAAAGCATATGCAATTTAATGTAAGCATGAAGTAAGTATTTAAAATGTACATTGTCCCTAGTTTTTTATTTTTCTAAAACTGTTGGAGAGTGTGACAACCATTCCCGATCTTTCCCTCCCCTCACTCCCTCTACACTAGTCTCACTCTTTATTGCCATGGCAATGATGTTACAGTGAGTCACCTCCACATCTCCCTCCTCCTCAACACAGCCGAGAAGGAACATGGGAGCATGTGAGAGAGAGAGAGAGAGAGAGGAGAGAACCGAGATGACGAGATGCGAGGACGCGGAGAGAGAGCCGTGAGAGCTGAGGGCTGAGATGCAGAGCGAGAGCGAGAGAGAGAGAGAGACGAGATGATGCATGAGAGAGGAGACTGAGAGAGACAGAGAGAGAGAAGGATTGATTGAGAGAGGAGGCGAGAGAGGTCTCTGTTTCCCTGGAAACAGACTGGGGGTCTCCCCAACCCCCATTGGTTCTCCACTGGTTGCTTGTTACCCACAATGCTCGGAGCCAACTGTGCAAAATATAAGTTTGCATTTCACCCCGTTGAATCCAGCCGTTCCTCTCAGGTTTGTTTTTTATGCTAATCCATATCCGGATAATGAAACATCAGACCTCAACACGATTTTAAGATGTTTGGCTTTTTAAATTATTGCTGTCGGGAATGACTGGATTTATGATGCAGTTTGCAGCTCTTTTTGTAATCAATTATTTCATGATAAATGACACTAATCTAATAAGAATAACAACACAATGGGAAATAACTGATTGTTTAAGGAACTAACTAATAATCAGATTATAATTCGTTCCAGTAAGAGGTCATATTATCTTCAAAAGGTTTGAAGCAGCTGGTTGTAATTGCAACACTATGCAATAAAGGCTCGGAGAAACAAGTTCTGGGTGTTTCCTCTTCGATGGAAGGCTGGAAAAGTTTTTCAAAGTTGAAATGTAGGTGGAATTATTACAAGAGAAACTCTGAATGAGATTATATTCCCGTGTTTCGGAAGGAGCCGTGATTTGAAACATTTTTAAGCATTCTTTCAATATTATAATTTGATTGCAGAGACAAGACAGAACCCTGGACAATATTAGATAAAGATAATATAATCTTGTCCAAAGTGGACATTTTGACCAAGAATGTTCTCACTGTATTTCACGGCAATCAAATAATTAAAAAATAAATATTTTTCTGGCAAAAAGTGGGCTATAAAGTCAGAAAGTGTTGACTTCATAATTCAACTTTTTCCATTGCAACTTTCTGGAAAATAGTGTGCTATAAATGGCAAAACATTCGTACTTACAAAGAAGTGTGTCGGGGAAAGACCCTTTTTTTTTGTAGAAACATTGCTTGTACCACTAAAATGACAGAAAGCAAAATAAATGTGAAAATAGTGTGTATGAGTGTCCTTCTGTTTAGTGTGACAGCTCACATTCATACTGTACAGTGCATGTTTCTCATCGCAGACAGGGGGTGTTTTCAGCTAAGCCCCAGGGCCACTGCACCTCTCCGTCCTTCAGTCACACAGACTGTACAGTTTGTATGCCCTTGTGTTTCTGCACCATGATGGAGATGAATAAAACAGTCCTGTGTTTTAGTGCATGTTTACAAGTGTGGCTACCCTTGAGCTGTACAATCAAGACAGAATATGCATGCTGCTGCTGTTAAATTGAGCAGAGTGAATACATTTCCATGCATGAGTGAGAGAGTGTGAATGTTAGACCTGGCAGCATGAGACAGAGCATTTTTATCAAAGGGGGTTGCTGCTGGCGCTGCCTCTTGATCTCTTCTTCCCCTCTAACTGCCGAGCGCCTGCTATCTCCCACAGCGATGCCGCACAATGATACCAGGCTCTCCTCGCTTTGAATACTCGCCTGTAACTCTGCTGCCTATCTGCAGTCAGTGGGGTGCAATGACACTCGTTTTTACTGGAGTTTGCCAAGTAGCAAAAACAGAGGTCTCTCTAGAGATAAAGCTGAGGGGTAATGAGAGCATTAAAGGCAGAAGACAGAAATATATATACTGTATAATATAAGGCAGATGCTATTTACACCCGGGTGTCCGTAGCTAACAATGCTATTTACACCCGGGTGTCCGTAGCTAACAATGCTATTTCAACCCAGTCTCACGGCATTTCGTGTTATAGTCACGACATTTAATCTATTGATTCGTGTTCACCAACACGATTTTCTCCTTTTTTTCGTGTCACACAGAACGATTTTAAAAGCAATGTATTTCTATTGTTAGTATGTTTCGTGCCTGCACCACGTCTTTTTGTCCGGTCGGGTCTTGGAAGACCAGAAGCTGTGTGGTTCATAAAAACATGTTCTTACTCAATATCTAGCCACGATTATTGTTTTTATTTTTTTGCCGTCCGCGAGGAAAATAAATGGGGCTCAGAGCCTCAGAATACTGAAATCTGTATTTTTAAAACATTGTTTGCCTTCTAATTTGTTATTCTTTTCTAAATAACACACTGTTATTTACTCAACAATAACACACAATTATCCTTGTTTTTATTTATTTGTTTAATTCTATAATCCGTCAGGAACTGAATTTCAAAATAAAGTCACCGGAAACAGACGTAGGCCTATATGGGAGATTTCGAGCATCATTGCGATACACACCCACTGAACTGATTACCCAAGATCCTCAGCTATGGTTTAAGCTCGGTGATTGGATGTTTTAGCCGCAATGCACGTTGGGATATGGTGTTAATGCAATATGAAATCCAAAAAACCATTTAGGAGTTTAGACACATTGGTGTTATCAAATTTAAAACATATAATTAATAAATGGGTGAAAATTGCTTGTGTCCATAATGGGCAGCATTAATATATACCCACATGACAGCTCATTGTTTCTTTGTAATTCTACTCCACTACAATTCAGAGGTTAATCTGGTATTTTTACTCCACTACATTTATTTGAATTACTTTGCAGATTCTGATTAATGATGTAAAATATAAACAACCCTTAAATCAGACTTTAGTTACACCTGAGTAAAATTCAGGGAAGGTGATTGTCAAGTGCCAACAATCAGGCGAGATATTTGATAGTTGGTGCTTGAGAAGACTAAACATTTATCTGCAGATCCCTATAAAGTATATTCATTACTCGTTAATTAAAAACTGTATATAATGGCTATTTTGCACATCCCTTTCAAGATTTCAAGATTTTCTAAGGTTTATTGACATATCATATACACAACTATGGTGTAGTTATGCAATGAATGAAAAACTTGGGCCGCAGGTTCCTCAACAGCATCGTCATCAAAGACATCTATCAATATGTGTGTATACCTCCACCATTAAACTGTCATATTCTGCACATTTCTTATACTATCTACATACATCTTATAAGGGTATAATTCATATGTATACTATCAGTTCAAATAAGTGCTTCAACATAGTTAACATTGCAGGAAAGCAATATATTAGACGTTAAGTACTTTGTCAGGCTTAATATTTATCTGTAGATACCCCCAAAGCTTTTTTCTTATTTAAAAGAAGACCTTAACCTAAAGTATTCTTTAATGTTTAAATAAAGGTTAATTTGTTTTTCTGTTTTGCACATCCTCCTATTAATATCTTTGTACATCCGGCACTAAACTGTTTTATTGTAGAGATCACTTACAGTATCTTCTTGATTTTGTATATTCTATATTTCTATCATTGACCTTCTACTTTCCCCCTATGAAAGTATGTACTCTTAATATTTTTGTCATCAAATATAACATATTAAAACAATAATTCAATAACGTGCTTTAACCACTAGGCGGTGCGGGTTAAAAAACTGTCAAGTTTACAGTGAGTGTTAACCATAGACTGTATATATAAATGGACGTAGGGTCCGTGACGTCACCCATAGGATTCTGCAGAGTTGCCGAGAAGCCCTTAGTAGGCGGAGTCGGCCACTAACGGCTCGACAGTGGCGTCAGAGTTCCACTCCCGCCTGCTCCAGCCTGCTCCAAATAAGGGCAAAGAGGCGGAGCCGAGGCGGGACCTGCTGCCACTGGGCTGGAAGTTCCAGAGCTAGCTGAAGCTACCAAGCTAAGCTAACATGCTTCCCATCTGCACACTGCCATCGCATTTTACGTTTCAAAGGTAAGCGGACATGAGACTATTCAGCAAAACTATAAATAATAATCTAAGTTATTGAGTTTTTAGCATAATACTTCAGAATCTTAAAATCCCTTAACGTTTGTATGCAATTGTGCTAAATTAAACACTGGAATCAAGCAAATATTAATATGTTTGCATGACATTAGTTATTTATATTTTGCCATCACTTAATTATACGTTTAAGTTAAGCTAAGGTACATGTGATGATAGCTAGTTAGTGCTCTTACCTGTGAGGCCTCCTCCAAACAGCATTATAACTATACTGTATCATTAAAACTACAAGTACCAGTTCTAGATCCTTGACTTTAGACAAACAATTCAAAAGACAAAATGTATTTAAAGACCAATCTTTATTTGAAGGTGCCTCTTAACCTCAGATATTAGTTATACAGTAATAGTATTGACAATCTAAAAAAACTGAGCAACTCAACAGTCAACTTTATATTTCTTATTGTCTAAAGCATTTATTATTTTCATTTTTCCCCTCTCATATTCAGTGTGGAGTGTGGACGGATTGAGACAGAGTGGTGTCCAGAGAGCTGCAGAGACTTCAGAGAGAAACCTCTGTGTGATGGACGTCCTGTCTGTTGGTTTGGCCGGAGAGGACTGAGGGTCTTTCCTCTGTGAGGTGGACCAGACCTGATGGAGGAGCCCATGCATAGCTGATACCACCTGATCAGGCCTAGTCTGTCACTTTATTTGACTAAATGTGTTTATTTATACATTTAATAGGTTTACACCTTCTGTCCATATGTGCTTTTTATTTAAAACATGTTTGATTAACTTTTGGTTCACATTTCAATAAATTGAATTTGTATTTGCACTCCTTTTGTCCATTATTCTTACTGAAAATGTTAGATTACACATTCACATCCGACTGAAGATTGGCCCCATTTATTTGCGTTGCAAACTCTGCGGTACAAGGTACATGTTGTGAAGCTCATGAAGTGAGGCAAATAGAAATAATCAGCTGATGGAGTGTAGATGTGGAAATAGGTGCATTCGATCAGCTGACTGTGTTTTCACAATAAAAATAGTTTCTTAGTGAATGTCATGTACTGGTCTTAACATCTCATAACATCAGCTTTTAATTTTCCTATTGGATGTTCTTCTTGACCCTCGGAGAAAGAGGAGATGCTGAGTCGTGTCTTTCAGGCATGTCCTTTCCTAACAAAAATTACAGGAAACATAAAACATATTATTGCAGAACAAGTGTGTTATTTATGAAAGAGGTGTGTTTGTGTTTAGGGGCTGTAGATATAATTATTTTGTAATTGTAATGTTTTTTTTTATTTCAACAGTGAGCTACAAAGACAATCAGATTATGAATGAACAGTATGAAATTCATCAACATTGAAATGTATTTTATTATCAAAATAATATTTAACTGTTATTAAAACAAGCTTGCTCTGTTGTCTCAATGAAAGAATAACTTTTACCACGTTTTTACAGACAATATTGAGAGATAAATAGCAGTTGTCACTATGCGTTAAATATATTTGCCTTCAATACATTAAATTAGAAAGCTGACAGTCATATTGCTTGTTAACATCTAAATGTAACCCTTTGCATGGAAAAAACCCTCAACTTCACTGATGTGTAGGTGATCTAGTATTTAGTATTGTTTAATGGAATGTATAGCAGTGTATTAAAGTCAATACTTCATTTATTTAAACCAATATCTTTCTTGATTCTTTGTACAGTATGAAAAAAGAGTATTTGCACCTGTGCTGAAGTTCACTGCTGTGAGGAGTCCAGTTCTGTCTCTCACTCTCTGGTCCAGCCTGTCTGCATCACCTGGAAACTTTAAACAAACAGATATATATGTAAAGTACCATGTGTACAAACAATATAACTTATTCTCTTCTGTTGAACATGTTGGATTGTGTATTGTCCGAGTCAGGGTCCTTTTTATTTTACTGTAACTTTGGAAGTTGTGTTACCAATGCTTACTGTTTATTTGATACCAATTTGGTAATACAATTAATAAAAACAACAAGATTTGGGTTCGTTCTTCAGATGACTGTGATGTTAACGTGTAAGCTCAATAATGAACTCCAGCTCAACCAACCATATTTGAATATCTAAGTAATCATCTTGAAATATGACATTAATAATTGTAATATACACACATCTTATTGTGAGGTTGATTTCACATACACTACTTCAACGTTAGCTTGTCTACATACTTGAGCATAGCCAATTTAAATTAACCTTAGCGATGCATACAGTTCCTACCTACATAATAAAATATCTCTCTAAGTTACAAGGATGACCTTATTTTATCAACCTCGAACAGAAGCCTTTTGTTCTACAGTATTATCCCACTTAACGCTTAACACTTGTCTATTTCGTTTTAACCTTTATATATACAGTCTATGGTTTTAAGTTAACTTGGAGGCTAAGATTAGCATCGTTAGCACCGATGTAGCTACCACTCGCTTACATGCTAACCCAAGCCTTAACATTCATTACGTAGCTGATTGAAATCATAAACACATAAATAAAGTACTCGAATTTCACTTACCGCAAAACGGCATTCATGCACCGTCTGTTTTAACCGCAGAGCGAGTCACAATAGTCCGATATATAAGCATGAAGAACAAACAAACACGGCCGGGGTCAAGTTGTGTTCCCTGGATGAACTGAGCAGGCAGAGTCCCTGTAGCTTCACCGAGCAGCTAGCAGAAAGACAAGAAGCTAACAGCAGCACTCACTTGACAGAGCTGTCACTCAATGTGACCACGCCCTAATTTATGCAAAAACGTTAAGACCTAATATAAATAAAAGGGTCATGTTAGAAAACAATTCACTCACAGATTCATAATCATGAAGGTGGAATCTAACTATATACATAATAATATTTATTGCATCCAGGGCTAGAAACGGTTTTTTTCTGCTGTGAAATTGGGCATTTTAACATGGGGGTCTATGGAAATTGCTCCTTTCTGCAGTCATCGCCTATCGGCCAATATATGAACTACAGTTTGTGGCACTTCCGTATTGGCGTCCCGGCTCTTCCCCAGAGTTTGCCGCTTGGTGTTAACACAATAAATTATACTTTCTAGTATAGGTTTCCCGCTTAGTTCATGACGGATGTATTTTGTTATCCACACATATATTTTTTTGATATTTGAACCTACACCTGCAACAGTCAAAGACAGGCAACTGTTGAGGAGTTGGAAAGGTCTGAAGATGTTACAAATAAGGTACACACAGCATACAATGCCATAATAACTTTGTATTATTAGTGTAGGACACTTATGTATGTATAACATCTGAAGATGTGTAGTTTTATTCATGTTTTACATAATTTTACAGGATATTGCTATATTATTTCACATGTTTTACTTCTACACATTAATATCTGATTTGTAAAACATCATAGACAGAAAGGTATATCCGTCATTTAATGGTAAGCTATTGAAATTCTGAATCCATAGATGTGTCTCCCATCACCCAAAACCCCTGACTATTCTTTCAACTCAGTATTTACATTCTTATATTCAAAGAAAATCAGTAATATCTTTAGTCCCTGTCTATCAGCTCTGCACCGTTATGGTGTAAATATAAACTATCTACGAATTGGATCAAATATAAAAGTCAGCCGAATTAGTATTGATACGGCAAGGAGACGTATTGTGTGAAGAGAAATTGAAGATGTTGTTTAATTGCTGATATATTTATGATCCACGTCACATATTCAGTTTCGGTGGCAGTTCTTCCAGTTTGTCTAGAAGTCTTCTAATCACGGCTCTATAAATAGAGAACTACGGCAGATGTGTAATATTTAATGCAGCCGAACCGTGTATTACAATGCCGTTATATGACTTTCAAAGAGAAAAGCAAGCACACTCGGATTAAAGTATTATTTTCTTTTTTATAAATGTTTTTTGGATTTCATATCGCATTAACACCATATCCCAATGTGCATTAGGGCTAAAACATCCAATCACCGAGCTTCAACCATAGCTGAGGATCTTGGGTAATCAGTTCAGTGGGTGTGTATCGCAATGATGCTCGAAATGTCCCTTATAGGCCTACGTCTGTTTCCGGTGACTTTATTTTGAAATTCAGTTCCTGACGGACGGCAAAAAAGCCAGAGATTATAGAATTAAACAAATAAATAAAAACAAGGATAATATATGTTATTTAGAAAAGAATAACAAATTAGAAGGAAAAAAAGATTTAAAAAATACAGATTTCAGTATTCTGAGGCTCTGAGCCCCATTTCTTTTCCTCGCGGATGGCAAAAAAAGTCCGACATTATACGATTTAAAATAAAAACAATAATCGTGGCTTGATATTGAGTAAGAACATGTTTTTATGAACCCCACAGCTTCCGGTCTTCCAAGACCCGACCGGACAAGAAGACGTGGTGCAGGCACGAAACATACTACCAATAGAAATACATTGCTTTTAAAATCGTTCTGTGTGACACGAAAAAAAGGGGGAAATCGTGTTGGTGAACACGAATCAATAGATTAAATGTCGTGACTATAACACGAAATGCTGTGAGACTGGGTTGGCTATTTACACCCGGGTGCAAATAGACACTCAGATAATTAATTATTTATAATATAATGTGTATACTAAACAACTTTTCTTTCTTCCTTTGTTCCTGCAGAAAATGCTTACAACTCACAGTATGCCCACACTGCTACAATACATACTAGTATGTAATACACAACATTTAAGGCATCACAGGTTAAAATGATGTGTCTATCAATCCAGTGGTCAATCTACAGAAAATGAATCCACAACTATTTGTATCAGACAGCTACTCAGCTTCTTTGTAGTTTTTTCTAGTAAATTGAATACAAGACATTTGAAGTCATACGTTGGTGAAGAAAACAGATAAGACAATAAATACGATTATAGATTAAGCAAATAATTTTTAGTTATTTAAGTAAAAACATGATTTAAAATGTACATTTTAAAATACATTTTCAAAGGTATCAAGACTTCTCTCTGGCTGGGCTAAAAGGAGCATTACAAACCTTAATTGGACTAAATTAAATTACCTTACTCCAACATCATATTTCAATTTGTCAGGAACAAACATTTTTAGATTCAATATAAGGTAACATAGTTGGACAATGTGTTGAACAATTTTTAGAATTTGCTGGGATTTTATGGGTGGAGTTATTCTCCAGCTAGTCTGCCTATCTCTCTGTCTGTCCTAATTGTATTTATTTATTTGTTTTTAATGGCCATCCTGCCTGTCACCTTACGAGTCTGCATGCCTGGCTCACTCTGCATTTGTTGCCTGGTTGCATTCAATTGTTCCTCTTGTTTGCTGGTTGACTGAATATTATCGCTACTCTTAATTCTTTCCTCTGTGAGAATCAATTATAGTTTTACATAATAGAAACACATATGTAAAGCTAAAAGCCCAAACAGTGCCATATTGGTAACTGTTTAGCCATTACAAAAGACCCTCAGAGCAACCTGCCGAGTTCAGTTTACAAAAAAAATTGTTTTAATTCATAACTGTAAATAAATCACAATAAACAATTCGTATACAAAAACCTACGATTCATCTGGGAGGACTCCTTTTTAACGGACTTGCTTCAGTTAATAAGCTCATTCTTATCTGCAGGCTGCACAGCACAACCAGTACAAGTGTGGGACACTGATAATCTCCTGAAATCAGGAGTGAGATAACTCTGTTTTTCATCAGTTCATCTAAACTCCCGCTATTTTCTAACTCATCTGCCAGTCTGCTTACCTAACCTCAATTCTCCTTTCGCATAGCAGGAAAAATCCACTGAGGGAAAGCAGTAACTGTATAATTATTCTCCAAACTCCACACCAAATACACACTCATGCACCGATGCACACTCCATATAGAGAAGTTTGTATTTCAATTAAATGGAACAGTACAGCAAATATTTTAAAAGGTCAAAATGTCATAATGTAGTAGAAGAAATGCTGCTAATATGCTCAATATTAATAATATCAAGTTATTTCATGCTGGCTTGATTCTTTCTTGATATGCCCACATTTTTATTAACTATCAAAGTAATTAGTAGGGACAAAAGTTTGGCGCCATGAGAGAAACCAGTCAGTTAAGAACCAAAGATTACTATTATTTCCCTCCATTATTAACTATCATGACACATTGCAATATAGCTATATAAAAGAACACATAAATGTGAAGACAACTCTCTACAGTCAACTTTAAATCCCGCATCACTATCCGGAATAGCATGAGATGACCTGCATGGATTGATGTCTTATTCTTCAAAGAAAGGAAAGCAACAGCAGCTGACTTTTGTATCTAATAAGGCAATTTCCGGGCCAAGCATAAGAGTTTAAAAATAACTTGTTTTTATGACTTTATGGCCCCTTGCAAATGGAAACCGCTCATTTAGTATCAAGAACACAATTTACAAAGCACTTAACAGAACTGTAAACGGCCTTTCTGATGCCTGAAAAGCCTTGTCTGAGGATGGAAATCAATAACATAGCTTTTCTCTTCACCATCGCACTTCACTTTGTTCAACAGACGTTTCTTTCTTTCCCTTTTAATTTTAGATTACAGGATGAATGTCCTAGAAGACCATCCTCAAACACTCTAATCGTGTGATGTGATCGTCTGATGAACAGCACACAAATGCATGTACAACTTCATGCTCATGTAAACAGAGGGAGCGGGGAAAGAATTACGGTGCAGAAAAACACCATTTCTTTGAGTCAGATGTACTCAAAGCCTATTGTATTTACAGTAAAGAAGTTCAAACTGGGTTGATCGTTCAAATCAAGTTAAGAGCCTTGTCACAATCCTATCAATTATCAAAGGAAAGCAACCCAAAGATTACGTATGTGAATAAGCGCCTACATCACCTTGCCATTCATTTGGACTTCACTCAGTAATTACGTACCTGAAAATAATTACCATCAAAGTCTGATTAAAATCTCCATCAGTCTCAAAGTCAGGAGAGTGAATGAGAGACACCAGCATTAAACGAAGGCGTCCTACGACGGCCACCGCGGTTGTCCTCTTATTTTGTTTTAATTGAGCGGCAGATATGTAGGTAGTACCTCTGATTGGATCTGAGACGCAGCGCAGCATTGGAACAGTTGATTGAAAGTGACCTTGGTCTAATTACAATTGGTATAATTATAATTCTCTGATTACATCCCTGCAGGAAGTGAAAGAATAAGATGTAGCTGTGCTAATGATGTTAAGATTCTCCAGAATGATTCCTGAATAGAATTGATTCGGATCAGATACGAAGAAATACTAATATCCTCTTATTGTCGTCTTGAGCACAATTAGATTAAATTGCTGTGAATGTGTTTTGTTTTTTCTTTGATGGTGCGGAGTGTTTTATATTAATGTGGTGCCGGGGAATCTGAGGCTAGCAGAATCAGTGATATCTTTTAAATAATCTATTAAAACCCTTCACTTTATTAAAGCCTTTCATTAATAATGCCACCAGTCAATTTCAATGTTTTATTTCATTTTACTTTATTTTCTAAATGTTTTCCTGTTGCTATTGTTGTAACGTTGTATAGTCTTTATTTTTTTGGGGGGGGGATTGTTTGACCTCATGTTCAGTTGCCGCCTGAACAGCTTGTTTTTAATCCATGTAAAGCTCACTGTTACTATGTTTTGAAAAGTGCTGTATAAATAAAGTTATTATTAATAAATGAATTCAAAAAGAATATGTCCCTCTTTTTGACTCCTTCTCATTTCCATGTCCCCCTGTTTCTCTCCCCCCTGCTTCCCTCTCCCGTCTCACAGGGCTGAGGTCGTGTTGCCCTCCAGCTCCCTTCCTCTGAGCCAGGATGACATCATCACATAGCTGCCTCGTCCTTGAAGTGCCTATTCATCACCCTGATCATCATCGCCGGCATCAGCAGCATCACCTGCGTATGCGCACACATTTACAAGCACATACACCTACTGCGAGAAGATAAAAGAGAAGAGGGCCCCCACCGGTTCTGCAGGACCGCAAGCCTGAAGGGAAGAGGGAGATAACCACAGAGGGGAGGAGGGAAGATCCTGCTGGGCTACGCAGAACCCCTGACATGTGCACTTCCAACAATACATCTCAATAAAACACAGTATAGACAAATATGATGAGTCACACTTTGTGGTAAAACTAGCAACGTAGAAACCAGGAGAGAGAAGACCCCCCCACACCTAACGTCCCCTTCCAGCTAGAGTTTCCTGCGAGGTGAATCGCACTTCCTTTCTCTTAGTCACTAGCTAATCTAAAACTTGATGAGCCCTGGCACTGCTCTCTGTATTCCCGTTACTGGATGGTGCATGACTGAATAAACCAACGGCTTGATGTGCGGGAATTACACCAGTGAAGTGGAGCCACAGTGAGAAAACACAGCAATAAACAATGTTTCCACCACACGGGCCAATGTCTGCCTTCCCAGTCTGCTCCTCAGCGCAATGTGCTCTCAATATTTTAGCCGGATATCTGTGTGTGTGTGTGTGTGTGTGTGTGTGTGTGTGTGTGTGTGTGTGTGTGTGTGTGTGTGTGTGTGTGTGTGTGTGTGTGTGTGTGTGTGTGAGTGCAGTGAATTAAAGCTGTTGTGCTAAGGTAGAATGCAACTTAATGGTAAAAACAAACTCGCATAGCATAGTAAAGCAAGTCTTTATACCACACGTCCAACAAGCAACACGCAATCAATTAAACGACTCTTTTGATCAACGATTCATTGCAAGATAAAACCATTGGAGGAGGTTATAAAGTTAATTTGTAGCCATACTTAAACCAAACAGTCTTAAGTATGTTGTTATGGTAAAGGATGTGAGAAACTGATTAAATGTTGTGTATCCCTCATAACCTTATGGCCTAAATGCCAAATGATGTATTATTTGGACATCTGTTCTCAATCCATATCCTTGTGTTGGTATATTTTTTGGGCTTCTAGGCATATTATCGTAATTAGAAAACAGAAAATCGTTGACTATGGCAACATTCAAACCACTGTAATTTCAGCATGTACTGTAGTGTCAACAATCTTTGTCAGTCAGTAATGACATACAACCCAAAGCCAGTTTTGTTCCCTAATTCAGACTAAAGGAGCAGCAAAACAGTCATAATAAGGGATTGACTCTTAAAAATGTATTGGCATTATTCCCAATGTATCTCATTTAATAAATCTCTTTCCATTCACTCATGATGTTTCAATACACAACACATCTCCCAGCATAGATTCTTGTGTTGATTGACCAGGAGGAGCAATGAAATCAGTGCAGACTCACGTAGTCATGGAAGGCTTTGGCCTCACTGGAGTGTTCACATGAGTCTCTTCTCTCTGGAGCCGCACAGTACAAGTCCCAGAAAACACTGCAACACACAGAGAGGCAGTCAGAGAGAAGCATGACGGCAAAACAGAAACATTAAAGCCCAATAGATAAAAATAATCGTCCATTTTAGAGGCAGTAAGTAGGTTTCTATTATGATCATTGAAATAGACAACTTTAGGAGAGTGTGTTCGGATTTGCAAACAGCTACCTGAAGAAGAGCTTTTGGGTACAATTAATGAGATGAAGATACATTAAAATGGCAGGAGAAGGAGGGGGAATGATTATTTTAATTAATATTGTCAATGATGGAATGAAGAAAAACAGCATGAGGAGGAATGTAACTTGATTCATTAGGCATACAAACACTCACCACCACCATGAGTGGAGGAACCCCGGAGGTTCTCCTAATGTGATGTTCTTCTCCCATCGGATCTAGCCAGACAGACAAAGAGAGATGCTTCAGAAACAAATTAGGTATAAAACATGGCTGACATCTGAATTACATCCTTTATAAGGTTTGAGAGGGTGCAAGGGAACTCTTACAACGCATGCCATTATGTAATTATATTATGATTCTCATACCAGAGAGTCATAAGTGGATAAGTGAGTCTACGTATGCCTGAGAGCCTGTATATCCACAAGTAGGTAAGAGAGTGTGTGTGTGGAAGAGTGTGTTAGCCAAGTCAGGGGATATGCTCAGGCCAGGTCAGAAACATGTACCAGCCTGAGGAGCCCCATCAAAATGTTGACTATCCCTTTAAAGCCTTTAGCCTTTAGCTTCCTCTACATTATCTGTCCTTCTGCTCCCAGTGTTTCATCACTCTTTGCTTCTTTCTAGTGTATATTGTTATATTGAATAATATAGCCTCTGTATCTGCTTATTTTTTACTTATTTTCTCCTTTTCTTCCTAATGTGGGTCCAAGTCACATTTTAAGACAAAATAATTTATGGTTGTTCTGAAAGGCCACACTCGATATTAGGGCAACATTTTATTTCAATCTTTAATTCAATGCAATAATGGTGTTTTTTACACAAAAAGTTACAAAACTGATCCGCCTTCATTTACCTGTTATATCTAATCCATCATTACTTATATTTATACATTATTTTGGTGTTATAATTCTCCTAAAATCCCAAAACGACACACATTGCTGTGTATCAGCTTTCCAGGTAGGCTATGTTGTGAATGCTATGAGAATGTAGGCTAACATTAGCTACTTGGTCCTGCCATATAACATTTTGTGAAGTTTACACCCCAACCTAACTCTTTATCTGAAATAGTTGATATAAACATTAGAGTATTGAGCTAGCCTCTGTCTTGCTAAAGTGCTGAATCCAAGTCAAGCATCTGAAGAGGGAATTAGAAAAGCGAGACCCCCTTGAGTAACTAATGTTAGCTTAATGAGTTAACTAGCTATTTCTAAGAGAGTCTGCTAGCTAAAATGATCACATCAGGCGGGCATAATGGGAAGAACAAACACAGAACAAACAAACACATCAGGAAGCTGTGTCTTCTGCCATTACTTCTATTAAATAAGTATTCTGTAATAAGGTTGTGCACATAAACACAGTCATTGTTGTAAGTACCCATTGCAAAAAACTGACTATAAACCTGGTGGTGGTAAATCTGCCATTGTAATCACAGACAGAAGAAGCAAACAGAGGGGGGCGGGGCTTAAAAAATGGTTTCCAACGTTGGGAGTGTGGGTGAAAAAGACACCATCTAACAAACGCTTGAATCATTTTGACACCTTATCACCTCGGTCAAGGTTAGTGTCTAACATGAGCGCTGACATCACCCACAATAGGGATGATTAATGCTCGCAGACAATGTCAACTGATGTCTAGACACACACACACACACACACACACACACACACACACACACACACACACACACACACACACACACACACAACACACACACACACCACACACACACACACACACACACACACACACACACACACACACACACACACACACCACACACACACACACACACACACACACACACACACACACACACACACACACACACACACACACACACACACACACACACACACACACACACACACACACACAACACACACACACACAACACACACACACACACACACACACACACACACACACACACACACACACACACACACACACACACACAGTATGAACAGCAGCCAGGCTTCTCCTATCAGACTATGACGCTATTGTTTAGTCTGCCTCTCCTCTCTATAAACAGACTTACATCACTTTTAAAAATGATCTGGTGATGATCTTTTTAATTTCCTTCACTGCAATATTTAATAAAAGAATAAGACCACTGTACCACCTGCTCTACCTTCAGAGTTAATATGAACTAGAAAAACAGGAACAACTGAATCACTTGCAATCAGACCGTCCTGACCTCAGCTGCAGATCAGACGCAGTGACTCTTAGAAGGAATGCCCTGCTTTGAACTGCCTCCCTTTGTTTATCCCACATGCTTTCAGTCTAAGTTAGACATTCTAGTAAAGAGTTTGGTTAACTTGAAACATAAGAGACAGCTGGCAGTTTCCATACAACATGACAAATAATGATTTCCTCCCTTCATAGTTCTTCCAAAAGATGCAGAATGAGCATCCCTTATTTCTCACATTTCAATTGGCTGTAGCTCAGTCCAGACACAATTGTTTCACAACAGTTTAATTCAGGACACTTTTTAGCGTGTTCTTTTATTCTACACACATCTGGAACGCCTAGAAGAAAATAGAATTGACTGTGCCTGCATGTCCTGTCTTCTTGTGGTCTGTACTCCCAGGGGTTTCGCTCATTTACCTTCAGCATGCTAGTGACAAGCCTTTAGTGTGATCACTGGCAGATGGAGGCTGTGTGTTACAGGGGCAGCTCTCTAGAGTGAGGATTGAGATTTAAGAAAAGCTACTTTTACAGTTTCTTATTTACTCATATATTTCAACCTTTTCATTAATTGCTGTCTTGTTTTTTTCTCCCTCATGATTTCTGTTAAGGTGTTAGCGTATTGTTGTTATGTGAGCGTAGCTGTAAGGCATACGGTGTGTAAGGGAATTACAAATTGACTGAGCCATCAATGTATTTTGACAGGGTTGCATGATTTTTGGTTGCCTTTTGTTCTGAGCTGTCTGATTTTGGTATTAACATTCAGGTATTCAGGAGTGATTCGTCATTTGTCTTTTTTGGCTCTTGTTTCTCGAGCCTGAGGATAAATTGTTAATAAATGCAGATGCTAAAAAGTGGATAACAGTTCTTTACAGCCATCCCACTACTCCAACTAGAGCTACATTATGGGCTCGTAATGTTTATAAAATGTGTGTTTTGAGTGTGTGCATGCTCATACATGTTTTTATTACATGTACAGCACTTTGGCTCGACCAAAAATCGCTTTTAAATGTGCTATATAAATAAAACCTGATTTGATTTGATTTGATACAAGCACGCCCATGTGTACTGTTTGCAAGTGGCTGTGTTTATACCCTTTCATCTGCCACATCTGTCAAAGAAAGAGCACGTTATATGGCAGAGAGGAAAGGGTGTCAGAGCGGTGTGTGTGTGAGCACATGTGCACAAACACACACTTAAAGCCAGAGTGATGAGAATTGGTGCCAGCTGATGATGTAACCTTTTCCATCCCCCTCTCTTTGTTCTCCTCTTCCTCTGGCCGATGTACAAGCAGCCCCCAGCCTCGGTCTCCTACATAGTCATTTACTGTCATTTACAGCAAAGCACTAGAATCAGCTGACCTTATTTTCACCCTGTCACCTTTTCACCTCTGCAGAATGAAAGTGAGAACAAGCGTGCTTCTCTGGAATAGTTGCTGAGAGATGACAAAGAGGAAGTGGAGAAATCAGAGAGGACGGGAAGGAGATAGAAAGAGATCGACTGAGACGGAGCTGCTGAGCGGATCAGTGAATGATCTCAGTAAAAGACGTCAGCTCCTCGCTGAGCATCGTAACTCTCCTCGTCCTCCGGCTCCAGTCCCACTAAATGCAACACTAATGTTAATAACGTCTGCTGCTACTAACCTGTTGGCTCAGCACTGTAAGGCCAGGCTAATTCAATTAGCTGCTACACTAAGTGGACACAGGAACTGGAACCTTTCAGAGTGGACACATGAAATACATGGGCTGCCTCTCTTAGACACACACTTTGTGACTTACCTCTGAGAGAAAGGTCTGTGCTGACTTCTGCGCTCCTACATGCAGCAGGTACTCGTACACATACAGAGCTAACCTGCACAGAAAGATAAAGAACACAGTGGAAGAAAATAGGTCAGTTTGTTTATTAAGATCAAAACAGGCAACAACAGATGGGTGAATAAAACTGGTACATTTCCTTTTTTTAAATAAACATTATAAAAGGAATGGAGGCCAACAAACGCTCTACATTGACAGTGAGACAGTTACGACAGAAAAACATAAACTACTTATACTTACTACTTATACTACGTAATACACAAACACCGCTCAGTGTCAATCAAATGCCCCAAAGATTCCTCTTACGTATTACTTGAGCATTTCTGAGTTTCAAGTTCAAGCCAGTGCTTTTGGACTCAAGACAATTACACTTCCTTCTCTATATTTAGTATAAGTCCATATTTAAGAGGGAGTTTCTCCCAGGAAAGCGCCACAAAATAAAGATGAGAGATCCTACGCATGCAAATCACCAAGCAGCTTTGCGATGCAATGTGCAGTTATGTGTGAGGGGGGCGTAACAGTCCATTACAAATCTCATGAGGAACAGAAAGACACACATCAGCTTCGGGGCACAAATAAACTTCAGAATGCCAAACAACATGGCAACCTTTTAAGACATTTGAAATTCACCCGACATTATGCTAAATCTTAAACCCACCTGTTTGAAGAACAAACAAAATGGTGATAAGAGTACGCTCGGTGGGACCGCACTGTAAAAACACCTCGGGCCTCGGGCTCTCCACATGGCTTTGATCACAGTGAGAATTAATTACAGGCTTGATTTGTTAATCAATTCTCCTCCCAGTGTGTCTGTGCTGCTACTCGACTTACAGAACAGGGTGAGTGATGATCTACTGGGTCTATAAATACAAGATAAACACTGATCCACACAAGATCAATAGTAGATCACACTGACTCCTTACAGCACCGTAGATTTGGGCAAGCGGGTAATGAGCAGGTACAGTTCATGTTCCCTGAATACAATATTAACCAGGTTGGTGCCAGATTGGGGTGATTTGTAAATTATTTCATATCCGTGAAATGTACTGTATATGTATTTAGCAACAATGAAATAGGTTGATGTTGATTATGTAAAATGGGACCTAAAGTTTGTTATCTATACATATTGTTGGTAGCATTTGGTAATTTAGAATTTTAATTTACGATTATTAACATTACTGATTGATCTGCTAATCAAATGCCAGAAAACTGTTAAATACTCATGACATACATGACATAATGGTGACAGAGTGTAATTGCTAGTTTTGTCAGACCGTCAGCCAGTCTAAAACCCAAAAAATCCAAAGTTTATTATGAATAGAAAAGATTCATGTTCTCAAATTTGAAAAACAGAAATTAATATATCTTTGGCATTTATGCTTTAAAAACGACTTACATTATTGGTTGATGAAAAATCGAAATAATGGGATTTATTTTCTATTACTTGACTAATTGTTTGACGAATCAATTGCATAAAAAACTCAAATTGAAGCACGACACAGCAAAAGCTTTGACCTGGAGCTCGGTGTGTCTGTGTGTCCATGAGGGGTGTATGATTGTGTATCGTCATGCGTGAATGATGGTCAGTCTGGGACAGCAGCTGTCCTCGAACCTCCGCTGTAAAGCCAGACGGCTGCAGCCCGTCCACACTCCTCTCATATCGAGGTAAAAATAAACTCCCCAGACAGCCCTGTCTGCCTGTCTGGAGATGATGGACTGCACACCTTTCTGCTCTGCACACAGGTACTCTCTCTCCTTGCCCCCTCCTCCATTTCAATCTCTCTTCTTCATCACTTTCGCCCTCAGTCTCCCCTCTTCCTCCTCCTCTCTGTGTGCCTGTTCTGTCTTGATGGCTTTCTTCCTGCACTCTTTTTTGTACGAGGCCATGTTTGTTTAATGATGAAAGGATGAAGGGAAAGCAGCAGAAGCTCTTCCTCATCATCCTTCCATCTCTTCCTCTCTCTCTCTGTTCCCCCGTGGCCCGGCAGTTATGTTTAACCAACGAGATAGAGAGAGATCGTTTCACAGGGACAAGGTTAACGTAACAGAGAGAGGCTTGACAAAACTCTTGACACCTTGACAACAGAACATGAATAAAAGATGCGGACATTTTTATTTCAAGGAACAGTACAACTCTGAACATTTCGAGGTACAGACTCACTCAGCCTCTCTGTTCTGCCTCTCTTTCTGTCCTGTCTGTCACTCCCCACTGTAAACCCTAGCAACGGCAGCATCAGTACAGATCTATTTATTAATACTGAAAGATACATTTGTAGTGAATACATTCACAGCAATGACAACAAGCCTGATGGACTGCATGAATGAATTCATTGTGCAACTGTGAATAAAGAAAGAAATGGAAGCTTGTCCTCAGAATGCTTTGGCCTGTTTTCAGTCAGCTGTCTATTACCACAGGAAAAGAAAGCCTGGCTCTGTAGCAGAAAAAGGTCTGACCTGGGATTGATTTCATAAAGCTGTAAGATGTGACCTTTGACACTGATATCTAGAAAGGGTTTTAAAAAACGAGGAAACCCAGTGAAGGTGGAAGCTGGAGTGCAGGGTTGAGGAGAAAGGTGGATGAAAGAAAGGGAAGCATTACAGGGTATCAAATGAAAACAGGTTAATGCAAAAAAAGATAAGTAGGGGAAAAGGAAACTAATTCATTCACTGCTTGTGACCTTAAACACAATGCACTGCAAACATACATAAATCCACTCCGCAGGACTGATAAGCAGACAGCAAAGCAGCAGAAGGAGGAGGTACGTTGTTAGCATTCAATATCTTTCGAACTTTAACTCTAAAATGAACTACTCATTTCCTCATCGACGAGATAGACTTTGAAAACATAACCCCCCCTCACAATGCTCTCTCATTGTTCAGTTACTACTTGTTCAGCTCAGCTGGATACAAAAACCCAATAAACTATGAGGAGGTAGACTGACTGACTGACTGACTGACTAAAAATACTGAGCAGAGATAAGGTTTGTGGATTAGAGCTCAGTTCAAGGTTGACATAATAAGTGAGAGCATTACAAAGACTCTCTTGTCATTAAATAAACTGTCACTTTGAATAATCTTTGCATTAGGATTTGAGGTCAAAGTGCTCAAACTCGGGCAGGCAATGCATTTCTAATGGTTTTACTCCATATTTGTTTCTCCACATTAAAGCTCTTTAGGTGTTTGCCCTTGCTGTCGGACATACACCGGAGAATTGAAGAGGTTTTTTATTTCGTACCTGTCTGCTCTGGCAATTTGTGTTGTAAATAAGAACCACTTTACATTAATCACAACTGCAACCAGGATGATTGAAGAGATCAGGCGCCTCCCACTTTGCTTCCTCTCCCCATATGCTGTGAGTGTGTGCGGGTGGCAGGGGTTGTTGGTAAAAGTGGAGAAGGTGAGTGATAGGAGGGGGACTTCAAGATACACACCTGACCCTTTTCTCCTTCAAATCCAAGTAGTTTTGTCTTCTGTGAGTAACTTTTAATGAAATTCACATTTGCAACGGACACCATGCTGACTGCTCCTGTAAGTCTGTACAAAACCAGACAGCCGGTGAGATTAAACCAAGTTTCTGCGTAATGCAGGCAGCGGGAACTGCGACCACGTCTATGTTGCTTTGTTCCCGAGCCGTACAGAGAGCAGTGAGATGAGAGTAGCTTGGAGATAAATCACAACTTCATCTTAAGGCCTTTACATGAACTGATTTTCCAAGATCAGCATTTAACAGGGACCAGTTGATCGCTGCTAATCAATTTACTGCCATGGCGATCAAAGTCTGGCACGGCTTCAAATGAAGACAGACAATGGCTTCACTGATTGGATTTGCCTGTCAAAGATTAGCTCCAGATTATTCACCCTTGTTAAAGATGAAATGTGCATGGTCTTATATGAATGGGCATGTAAATTGATACATTTACAACACTTGCTGCTGTGCTGACATCGCACTATAACACATGTTTGAAAAGGGATAAAATCCTTAATTAAAAATGCTAAACATGCTATCTCCGTCAAATATATACTTCACCTCTTCAGTGGAAGAATACAAATGACAGTAAATGGCGCAGTACTTGTATCTCCTTATTCTGCATTATTGGGAAAACTATCTGGTGCAAGTCCTAGATGATATGTTGTAGCCGCACGTATTTAACTGTTTAAGATGTAAAAATATACCACAGAAGAAGAAGCACAGTAGAGACAGCAGCATCTCTCCCTTCGTACTAAGACGCTATAAATCTGCCATCTTTGCCCATATTAAATGTTCTGCTGCTGGGTGTGGGCAGTGGCAGGAAATCATCACTATCCACAGGAAGTGATGAACACAAACTGTCTCCTAAGCAGCAGTTACAGAGTGATACTGTCAGAGAAAGATATATTGTCCATTTTGGTAATTATCACAAACTGCAAATTCATAGACTGTAAAATAGACGTGGACATAGCCTCCGGGTCTGAAAAAGTGAAGCGATTGAGATAGCTCTTTAAACCTGCGTTTACTCCACTGGTTGCAGAAAGAAGTTTGATAAATGTTTATGAGAAAATAACCCTACTTCTCACTTAATTTTATTATCCGAGTAAACATTTTGGTAATGAGTTTATGGTCTCATTACCTGGTTTAAAGTCTTTGTGAATACAGCATGACGTTCATTTTTGATCTCATTTGAAGTTAATAGGTGAAAGCTGCAGGTTAATAGGCCAGATGATGTCAAATAGGGATTCACTTGGAATTTAATAATTGGAAAAGGTAAAACCGGTTGAACTCATTCAGTAAAGTTTGCTATACACAGATTTACTTTAAGATCTCAGACAAACATTTTTCTCTTTTTGTGATTTCTGGGGCAACACTTGACAGACAAATTAATGAAATATAAGAACAAACACAGAGAGTTAAACGCACCCCCCTCTCCATGGAGGGAGGAAAATTACAAAAAAGAGAAAATGAGAGAGAGAGAGTGATGGGGTGACGGGAGCGTAGCAGAGAGAGAGAGATGAAAGCTTCTTGTGAAGAGAAAGAAGTTAAGAAGGGGGATTAGAGAGACAGGGTGAAACAGAAAATGGGTGAGGATGGAGGTGATGGGTGCTCGTGGATGAGCTCCAAGATGAATACTCGTGAGATCTGTAAACTTTCATATTCTAATGTTGAAGATTCTCACTAAGCGGTGTCTCAGTTATTCAAGCACCCTGCTGTGACCTCCTTCTGCAAATTAACTACAAAAAGTCTCTCTAAGAGAAAAAGCAAATGACTACACGCTGCTCTGAAAACACAAAATACAGAACAGATGAAATATACATACAGTACAGGGATACATGTAGGGATACTACACCGTAGAGTATGAGCTGGATTTCATTATAATTGTAAAGGAGTTCAGTGTTAGAGGTAATAACAATGGAAAAGTAATCCTAAAGTGAACTTAGTCACAGTCAGGAAGTTGAAGACCTGTAATTATCTCCTGGATATGCCAACCTACTATAGGAGACTAAATTGCTGTCTTAAATCTCTGCTGAGTGTGTTCAAAGAAATGGATAATGTTGATAAAAGTGAGACTGGGAAAGATCTACTGAGAGCTATAGTGTCTTTGCAGCCTTTTGCTTTCAAGGAAATGGAAGAAGTTAGAATAATTCTTAAAATTTCTCATGGATGAAAAAGCAGCACCTTACAATAAATTAGACCTGCAGTAAACTCCAGTTTAGTTAACCTAATGAAATAAAGCTATTTTCCTTTTAGCATAAATTAATAAAACAACCCATTATGTGTCTTTTATGCATGGTGAGAATCTACCTGTTCCTCTGTGCTAACGCGGCTTGTTTGGAGTTGTTTGTCGTGATTTTTGAGGATTTTGTCTTGCTATGTGTGTTACATCACTTTGCAGCATATGACTGATGCAATAGAGGCAGCGACAGCAGTAACAGCAAGTACAAAGGCAGCTACTGAACCAAGGGAGATACTTGCATCCGCTTTATAAGGCCAGTCAGCATTAAACAAGTCCGTTTTAAAAGCTTCAGATGTACAATATGGTTTTATTGCCAAAACAAGACTTTTTTTTAAAGCTGATATTAAAAAAAACACAATATATTGTATGACTGATAGTTATACTTATATAAATGCATAATTTTAACAAATAATCAGGATGTTCTTAGACTTTTGTTTCTTTTTGTGACCAAAAGAAACATTACACTGGACATTTTAAAGTAAAAAACTAACTCTCAACCAAAACACTTAATGGTGTTCATAAATTAATTTAAATTGAGTTTGGCATTACTGTTCTGCAAATTTTTGATCAACATATACATTGATTCATATACAAACAATATGAGCTAATAACGGCTGCTACGTTGCTTTTTCTATATTCCACTGCTGGGCTGTGCCACTTGTTTCTCTTTTTATTGTGTCCTCCATTCACAGTGATCATAAGATGAGACACCTGGGAGTAAAGACCTGTTATTTACAGTGGTTTAATTTAGTTTGTATCCTTGCCCGAAGATACACATCAACAAGCTTCAGGCTCCAAGAGCAACAAAAAGATTAGATGTACAATCATCAACATTATTATCATCACTATCATGTCCAGAATTCAGAGAAGCCGAGCGGACACTCGCTCTGCTATCAAGCCTCGGAAAAAGCCCCCCATCAAACAGATGCCACCTGTGGCTGAGGAGAGTGTTGGCAGCTCAGGCTGTAGACGACAGCTCTGGCCAGAATAGAGAGAGACCCCCCCATAAAAGAGAGCGTAGTGATCAAGCTGCTGCCCCTGCTGAGGACAGCCCTGTGTGTGACAGCCAAACACTTTCCCTGATTAATCAAGCCAAGCAGCGGGGCTTTATGTGCCATTACAAACATCGCTAAATGACTTTACTTCATTCATTAAAGTGGAGCATCCTCTGCGGGAAGAAGGGGGGGCTACGCTTGCCAGACAGACAGAGAGAGAGACAGGGAGACAGGGAGACAGAAGTGAAAGCATGGAGAAGGATGTGGATAGGGCAGCGATGAGGGTGGCGGGGGGCACTGAGGCAAGATAAACAACGACAAATATAGACCCATTACAATGCTGAATAATTCATCCTATAGGCAGGGCTTCGGGAAAACAACTGAGGAAAAAAACAACAGCAGCCCATACAACCCTGCAGATTATGAAGGCTTTACACAGTGAGGAGCATCTTCAAAACACACTTATTTATGCACACACCTTGTCTGGGAAAGGTACAGCAACAGGATCATGGCCAAATCACTTTAAGTGGAAAATCGGGTTACAGTGGATTCAATCATGATGCATTTTCATTAGGTAAAAGTTTAGTTTGAATGAATCTGTGCTTTGGACCGATAGGTGTGAACGGTTTATTTGAAAATATTGTTGGCGGCAGCCGAAGATCCTTTGTTTGAGCGATTATTCGAACTATTCTGAACACATCAACAAGGATACGTACAGTAGAAGTCATCCACATGGTATGAAAGACAAAACAAGCGAGTAAAGAGCAGGATTATAATAACAAAGGCAATGACATACGCTGATAGTATTGCGGGAAAATAGGTAATTTACAAGTCAACAAAGAGATAAAGATGTAGCGATGGAAAGAAAGATAAAGAGATAAAGATAAGCAGCAACAAGAGGACTAAAGGGTAGAAAGCAAGAGAGAGGAAGACAGAGACGGAGAAGAGGGAGAGAGTAAATGATTAATGAAAGGAGCTGGGAAGCGCAGCGAGGGCAGGTCAGGACGGAGCAGAAGACGAGTGAAGCTGCAGCCTGCGAGCAAAACGGGAAGGGACAACGTTATGAACATGGCTGCTGCTGTCACACACCTTCATCAGGGAGGAGAGATTGAGAGGGTGTTACGCTTCTGAAGAAGTTGAACTGAACTTGTCTTGGGTGAACGGTATAAGAAGCTAAATTGAAGTCAATGAGTGAGACAATTACTCCTGTTTTCATTCATAAGACGTAGTTGGTCAGTATACCCTTGGTTTTGAGGTATTTTAGTAGAAGACAACTATTGCAAGTGCAGCATCCAAACCTTATAAAGTTTGTAGCATCATGTCAAAGAAAACAACTACCAACTTTGAGATTTATTATTTAAGTTTGACAAGACTGTACAAAGACTTCCATTAGACTCAAGTCAAATACATGCCTTCAATTAATCCCCAACTGGCAGTGCGCTGTGGCTCTACTGCTGGCTGCTCGCTGATGCATTTCTAATTGGTATTTTTGCTGATGGTCACAAGTTAAATCTATATTCTCCATTACCCTTCTGTGGCTTCCCCTGGGGTCTCCCTAATGGCCCCTGCTAAAGGCAGAGCACTTGTATTGAGATATTCATATAAAGTGTATTCTCTCTGACGCTGACTGGCCTCTGCCAAGACTTCGGTGCACAGTTGAGTGTTGGGAGGAGCAGGGAAAAGTTCACTCCAGCTTTGAAGATTAACAAAACACGCGCCATATTCCTGCATTGGAAGCAGCAGAGACACTCATACTCAAATAAACGTTGGTTTATCTGGTTCTGTTCCCTGCTTTGTCTCCATCGAGATGGTCTCACTGCTGCTTTGCTGAACAAATGTTTGTTGAAGCCTTTATCCCCCTCTCACTTCCACAACACATAGTAAAGCCCTTAGTGGAGCTTTGGCTGGCGCTCCAACACCGGCTTGGCAAAGATCGGTGTAGCCAGAGCTGTCTGACTTCATAACTGTGTGAGAGGTTGACCAGCCAAACAAAACTAAAAGATCTCTACAAAATCACACAGGTAGCTCATCCATTGATATGAGTTGACTGTACTCATTCGATTTGACATGCAGCATTGTATCGTATCCAAATTCCCCTGATAAGTTGATCTTGCAACCAGTGGCGATCCTAGAGTCTGTGGGGGCCCTAGGCAAATATTCACTGGGGTCCCCTCGACCAGCTTTCATCACCATCAGTGGCGTCCCCAACACACTCTCCCCCCTTTTTTCTGGGATTAATTGTCAGCCCGCATGTCGGCAAAGCTGACGGATTGCCTCCCAGCGATATCTCTGTTCACTTCGGACATTCGGATGGTGGAATCTCTGGAGCGCTGACTCCATCGGATCGTTTTTACCAAAAGCTGAAGTTTTATGGCACGAAATGCGCTCTCCCGTATGCCCTTTTGACTCTGGACTCGCTAATATCGAAGGATCGGAGCGCCCCCGCCCCCTGAGGAGTGACTCGTCCAGAGCCCATGTGAAAAAATCTTCTTCCAGGCTGTTAATATTGTTACTGCTTTTCATTTCTGGCAACGTTAACACCCTGGTCCCGAGTGTTTCTCTGCTTCCTTGCAGCATTTGCCAACTCCGAATGAGTTTAGCTGTAGGCAAGGATTGCGTTTTCTGCATGTTAATGCTAGAAGCCTAGTGCCCAAATTAGATGTTTTCAAGACCTGGTTTATAGTTGCTAAGCCTGATATTGCTGTAGTTTCTGAAACCTGGTTAAAACCGTCTGTCACTGACACTGTTATTCACATTGATGGATATAATGTATTCAGAGCGGATCGTAAGGGCAGAGCTGGTGGTGTTGCAATATACACTGCTGAGAAACAACAGTGCTCTGTCCTTCACTCGATTTCAATTCCAAGGCAATTTGAGTTGCTAGCAGTCCAAATAACTATAGCAAATGCTCCTCTCACTGTTATTGGCTGTTATAGGCCTCCATCGGCCATCATTGATGCAACTACTAGCCTTACTGAATTGTTGTCTAAATTTTCTTCTGAAATCATATTATTGGGTGATTTAAATTGGGACTGGTTGAGTGATAAATCTTCACAGTTTAAGCAGGTTTGTGATTATTTGAACTTAACTCAGCTTATTGATAGTCCCACTAGAATAAACCCTGCCAAACCCAATAACGATATCTATAAAGATGTCCTTCTAACAAATGCAGCTCATAAGTATGTGTCTGTTGGTGTTTTTCCTAATAATATCAGCGACCATTGTACTATTGCTTGCGTTAGGAGCACTAAGTTGCCCAAAGCCAAGGGCCTTATTGTGCTCAGGCGCTGCTTCAAACACTTCTCTGAGCAGGCTTTCCTACATGTACACGATGGCGGAGGTTAAATGGCACTTAATAGCGTTAATTCCATCTGTCGATGTTGCTGTCCAATTCTTTATTGATCACTTTTTATCAATTATTAATAGACATGCCCCCCTTAGAAAATTCAGAGTTAAGAATAGGAACACTCCATGGTTTACTAGAGAACTATCTGATCTCATTCATGATCGAAATAAGCAATGGTCTTTAGCTAGAAAGTCTAACACTACTGATGACTGGCTTCTTTTTCGTGTCCTCAGAAATAAATGTTCAGCCCTTATTAAAAAAGCTAAAGCTGATTACTATCTGAGCTTAACCACTGATAGTTTTAATGACCATTCTAAGTTCTGGAAAACAATTAAATCACTTCAGAACAAGAACGTTTCTTGATTCCCACAAAAACTGAAGGTTCTTTTATTTCAGATACAAATGATATGTCTAATGCCTTTAATGCTCACTTCAAAAAGGCTGGTCACATTTTTGATGAGCAAAGTCATGACTCTCTGCATGGTCGTACTCACAGCCATAGTCAAGAGGTGAACTCCCCTGTTTTTAATTTAGCTTCTTTCTTGGTCTCTGAAGTCTTACACGGTTTGCACTCAATTGATCCTAAAAAGTCTGCCGGGCCTGACGGCCTCGACCCTTTCTTTTTAAAAATTGCAGCTCAGATTATAGCTCAACCAGTTACTGATATTTTTAATCTCTCCCTGTCCAATCTCTCCCTGTCCAAGCTCTTGTATCGCCCCTCTTGAAAGCTGGTGATCCCACTGAGTTGAATAACTATCGTCCTATCTCAAATCTTTCTGTGTTATCAAAGATTCTTGAGTCCCTAGTTTCTACTCAGTTAAAACTTTTTTTTAATTCACACAACATCCTTAACCCTATGCAATCTGGATTCAGATCAAAGCACAGTACTGTGACTGCCAGTCTGAAAGTCTTAGACGATATTAAGGCTGCTTTGGATAAGAAATATTTTTGTGTTGCATTGTTTATTGACTTAGCCAAAGCATTTGACACTGTAGATCACCACATTCTGTCTAATGTTATGTTGGTGTCTCGTTTCGGTCATAACGCCATTTGCTGGTTTCAGAGTTATCTAACCGACCGTACTCAATGCGTCAGGTTGGGTAGTACTGTCTCTGACCCTGTCACCTTGGAGAAGGGAATTCCACAGGGCTCTATTTTGGGGCCCTTGCTCTTTTTATTATATGTAAACAATATTTGTAATCAGATGCAATTTTCTACCTATCATATGTATGCTGATGACACTATTGTATACTCATGTGCTCCTTCTCTGGATATGGCCGTTTCCAATTTAAAATCTGATTTTATCACGCTGCAGCATGCGCTTCTTGATTCGAAACTGCTATTGAACGGTAAGAAAACCAAAGCAATGCTTTTTGCTCCCAAGTCAGTGTCCTCTTGCCTCTCCCTTGATGGCGTCTCCGTTGAGTTTGTCGATACACAAATATCTGGGCTTTTGGTTGGACAGAAATCTAAACTTTAAACACCACATTGAAGTTCTAACTAAGAAATTGAAATTCACTCTTGGCTTCCTTTACAGACTTAAACGTTATTTTTCAACTTCTTCCCGTAAAAGGTTGGTCTCTGGCTTATTCCTGTCCCAGCTTGACTACGGTGATACAATTTATAGATTTGCCTGTCCCACTGTTTTGGCCAAACTTGACCCACTCTACCATGCTGCACTGTGATATATATCAGGGTTTCCCACACATAGACTTTACTTGGGCGGGCCGCCCAGGCATATTAAAGTCCGCCAAAGTATATTTCGCGACCCATTTAGGTTTAAAAAAAATGTATCCGTCCGCGAGCACGACGCCATCCGCAATCGATTAACTAGTGGACAACAGCCCCTCCTTTACCTGTTTGCCCCCCCCCCCGTTCTCGACTACCGCCACAAGTATATTTCAGATCTGTGGGAAACACTGTATATCAAATGCACCCTATAGGACTCATCATTCCAAACTGTATAGGTTCAAGGTTCAAGGTTCTTTATTGTCAATCTGACATAGCTACAGAGTAATTATGTAGTTGAAAATCTTATGTCACAGGCTTCTCCAACAATGCAACATAATAACATAATAACAATAAGAGCAAGAGCAATACAAAAAGAAAAATAGTTATAAAATAAAGTGATGATGTGGAATAGTGCAGTACAAGTCTATATACAAGTTATTGGAATGATATATATATATTAGGTATTAGATACATAATACTGAGTAGCAGATGAATGTTTTGAAGTTGTTTCAACAGTTCAATTTGTTAACAGTCTCACTGCCCGCGGGAAGAAACTGTCTCCGAATCTTCTTGTCCTAACTGGATGGTCCTCACTTAGTATGCGTAGGATGCAGCATTGGTTTTTATTAATGTATAAAGCCATTTTAGATTTGCTCCAGTTTGTGACGCTTACAACCTCAGAACCAGTGCCTGGATACGGTTCCAGGTACCTGCCGTGCGGACTGAGGCTGGAAAAAGGAGTCTTTTTTATTATGGTCCTTGGTCTTGGAATGACCTTCAAACAAGCCTCAAACTGATGGCACTTGTCCCTATAGCCTGTTTTAAATTGAAGTTGTCTGAAATCCTTACCACCAGCTGCTCTTGCAGTAATAAGTAGTGTACCTTTCTTACTGTCCCAAATGTGCACAATGTAGTGACTGCTTTTCGTTTTTTTGTTTACTTAGTTGTGTTCTCTGTATTTTATATGTCTGTGTTATGTGTAATAATGTGTAACGTTGCTGCCTTCTTGGCCAGGTCAGCATTGTAAATGAGATTTTATCTCAATGCTTTTATCTGGTTAAATAAAAAATAAAACTATTCAAAAATATATTAAATCATACATGTGGCTTTCAGTAAAATGTCCCTCCTGCAAAGAGAGGATTTTCGTGTAGAAGGGTGAAATGTCATGAGTGAAAAGAATGAAGCTCATATCCTGCAGGAGAGGAAGACTCCTTGGCTCCCCTCAGAGTAAACCCTGTGTTTACCTTTCATTAACTAGAGATCCCAGAATCATCTCCTCCCCCTCCCCACCCTCGGGACAGTCCAATACAAGGTGAACATAAGTGCTGTAAAACACACACTTGAAAGACAAATAATAAAGCAGCAAAGAGTATAATGTTTGATGTATTGTTGAATGGATGCAGAAACAAGATACTCAGTTATAGTTCAACATATTTTAGTTATATTTTTTATTCTACTCATTGTCTGGAATACACAAAAAGGAATCATCAATGCATTTTAATGTGGAAAATAAAACGTGTCTATATATGCTTTTGACCATGAATGAGAGAGAATTCAAATGTCAGCTCAAATGTCAGCTCATTTAGTTACAGCTACAGGGCGAACAGGACCGACTGATAACAGTCAACTTATGAAGATACTAACCACAAGTCCAACTGTAGTTGCAAACCTCCACCCTCTGTCCTCAGGACACCACTGACTCCAAAAGACTACACCCAAACATGGTTATCATTGAATATGTTGGGCATGAAAAAATAGTACACAAAGTCCTACAGAAAAAGAACAGAAAGTAAACTAAATGTAATTTATGCTGAAGCCTCAGTCTCCAATTGAGTTAAACTGCTGAAATGTTTTTTGTGGAGGGACGTTATTTTTTATGTTCCATTACTCAAAATTAAAATTACAATATGCGGCACAAAATAGTTGAGGAATAGTGTTTTAGTTAAGCTGCTGCTATAACTCAGAGAACTATAAAATTAACAGAGAAGTTAGGTGTCACAGAGCCTTGTTCAGCAGTTATTGCTTTAATCTAACACACTTCGTGATGACCTGCCACTGGTGTCCATACAGTAAGAGCAAGCAACATTACATGTCGGTGTTTGAATATTTTTTACTTATAATAAGGATTTGATGTGTACTTATTGCCATCTGCAACGTTAAGTACAAACAATTCGCTGCTGACATCAACATCAGTTTTGGTATTGATATCAGTATTGTGAGAAAAAGGTCTAAGCAGGTTTTGGTATGACTTCCTTATATGTAGCTGCGAATGTGCTTTGGGTATTTATTTTCCTAATTGATTATTATTTACTGATTTATAGACATAAGAATATCATATTTTCTAAAACCCAAGTCTTGGATAATATTGTTTGTTTTGTTCATTTCTATATCCCAAGATAAAGTAAAACAGGATATCCTGACGATTTAGGAGCTCAAATTGGTTCTTATTTGCTTGTTTTTGATAAAAAAAATGACTAAAATGTTTAATATATTTTTTTATCTTGCAGTATTAGATTTATATTTCTATTTTGTTCTGTCTAAATTACAGCTTTATGCCACTCGAATGACTGTAGTAAGATAAAACAAACGATATACAGTACATTATTGATACATTTATATTTTTGCTTGATGTTTGTATAAGCGTTTGTGACTGGTGGCAGCTCTGGCATGATACACTCTTCCACTCGCATCATGAAAACAGCCAATTAGTGCAGCTGCAACTATGAGACTTGAAAAGACAATACAATAAAAAGGAAGCACCCCCCCCCCCCCCCCCCCCCCCCCCTCCCAATCAGACAAAGTGAAACGGTTCTTGTTCTGTCAGCAGTGCAGAGACTCTACTGTCTCACGGAGCAGACAACAATGCCCAGGGCTGAGATAACAGGAAATGCCAGCTTATCAGAGAGAAGGAAGAACAGCTAGCGCGCGATGCTAGCTCGCTGTTTACTAACACACTAATTGAGTAAAATTCAAGTCGTGCCCTTTAGAAAACATCTGTCATATACACACAGTGAGAATTTTATAAAAGTGGAACGTGTTTGCAGAACATGTAAAAGAGGATAAATCAAATAAAAGCGGGGGCAAATCCATCACTTTCTTAATTCCAGTTCCATTTCATTGGCTTTGATTTGTTTAGATTGAGTCACCTCTCATGGGGAGTTTGTTTAATTTCACAGCTGAAAGAACACCAATGATTTTTAGGAGTGTTTTCCTTGTTCAACTTTCTCTACAAGCTATTACAGTAAATCTTGAATGCAACACAGCCATAAAGCCCAGAATATTAAACTGCTGTTTACAGAGAGAACTTAAGAGTTTGATGACACTTAGTGAGCATGCAAGGTTAATCACTGTATTTTTCCAGAGTTTCGCAGGAAGAGGGGCGTATAATGAAATTTGAGAGTAGAGTTCTGTTGACAAAATGGCCAAAACACTATGTTGTTGAAGAAGATTTACGATTACATAAAGTAGAAATGAGGCAGTAACTCAGATATTTAGGCTTGACCCAGTGGAAAATGTGGCAAATATCCTGTTGATCAAGACTTAAAGGTGGGGTGTGTAATTTATTTCAGAAACACTTTTTGTTATATTCCATGGAATGCTCTTAACATCCCGATAGCAATGAATATATTAAATGCTTTGACAATAAATACAAAAAGAAATTCATCTGTGGAAGCCGTAGCGCTTTAAAAAGTACGACCAATCATTTTAGCCGGCCCAGCTAAAATAACTGGATGGCCTACCTGCCTGTCAGCCTTCCATCTGTGCACAAACTTATCTCGTGCCCTCATTGGTCATGTGCGCGTTCGTGTGTGTTGGAGGAGGGGCTCTGTAAGGAAGTGGCAGATTTATTTCGGCTGTGTATTTTCAAATTCTAGCGCACTCGAGCTGGTTTCTCCAAAATTACCTACCCCACCTTTAAAATCATCATTGTAGGGTGTTACATTCAAATAAAGTGCATCCAATAAAGTGTATACAAGTATTAGTAGCAGCTGATTTGCAGATATTGTCCCGGTTAGGCTTTAAGAAATAAAAATGCAATATACAACTGTCTAACTATCAATATGAGAAATTGACAAAACACCTCTACAACCAAACACTTCATACACTAACGCAGGGCTGTTGTATTAGACTGCATGAGATGTAGTTAGTGGGGTGTGCCTTATATACTGCAGATGGAGTTGAATGAGTTCTTTAAAAAGATTACACACACACACACAACTGAATATTTGTGAAGCACTGCCTCTGATTTCCAGCTGGTGTTCGTGTATTCGTCCAGCTGAAATGGGGCAAGCAGATTTTATCACTTGTACAATGTAACCTTACTATAACTTACATTCTCTGTACACTGACAAAGACAGACACAGTGAGGTTGAGTTGTTTCCTTGCTGCTACACACACCTCCTTGTAACGTAGTATTCAGGACCTTGGATGTGACGGCCCGGGACACACACCTTTACCCGCCAGCGACAAAACGTCATCTCACACAATGCAACATTCCACAATCAGCAGCAACTCCAACAAAACCAGAGGGAGACGGAGACGACTGTTACGACAGCATTGATCTAATCTTATAGGATTACAATTCCTTTCTACCGGGTCTAATGGGTCTCTTTTCTTTTAAACAACAGAGCTATGAGAAGAGATAAAAGAAACTTCTACAGATGAAGGCAATCTGGAGCAATTTAGGGAAGAATGTGAGGCTATTAAGGCCTGCACAGAGGCTCGAGAGGAAGTTTAAATAAATGACTAAGCATTCAGATGTGCAACATGAGGTTGTATACATTGGCAGTAAAAGCTATGCCCCAAGATGTCTATATAGAATAATAGCATTTAATAACAAGATAAAAAAAAACGAACAAAGAAGAGACAAAGGACAAGGTTGCATTTTGATGAACAATCCCACTGTTGCCTTGCTCTGCAACTTGTGTCACTCATTTATCCCGCCTGCTTCTCTGCGGGTGAGTAATGGCATTTAGTAGACCTTAAAAAGTCAAGAACTCAATGTCAGAGATTTAAATCTTAAGCGAGCGGATATACTGCCTAGCATTCAGAGGGGAGAAAATGTCATGGAGGACTTTATAGGGATCAGTGGACAGTGGTTATGTAAGGACGGTATTATTTATGGAGAATTAAAGTGAAGAAATCTGTGGCTTAACTTCATGAAAGACATAGAATAACTGAGGACTATGTAGAGAGTAAGAGAATATATGTGTTTGCAGGAGAGAGAGGGATACAGAGAGATAGAAAGGAGAGAGAGAGAAGGTCTGAAGCAGCTCCAAAGCCTGGCCGTCACGCATGCTTAACCTTGCGCTAGTGCCTGTGCGATGCAGCTTGCATATCAATGATGGAGGAATATCAGCAGAGAGGCCTCCAACAAACCTCCACTACTTTCTACTTTAGGCAGGTAGGGGAGGCACAGCAGCATCCGCAATACACTATGCCACTTACAGTAGCAATGCAAGTTAAAACACACTGTGAGCACAAGGGCAGTGTGACATAACTGACTTGTGTTGACAAAAATAGGAAAAAGGATTACACATATAATACTGGAAAGGTATAGTTAACGATTGCGGATGCGAAATTGTACGTGTCAGGAATTAGAAAACTAAAAGCAGTAAACAGGGCTTTTCTCAGCTGAGCCTGTAGACAGTAAGTGTTGTTTCCACGGACAGCTTTGACTTTAGGCTGGAACTCTCAGGTTACAGGAAGTGCTTTGAGGGAGCGTCTCTACCAAGCTGTGGTTTGTAGCAAAGGGGTCCATATTTGGTGTCACCAGGAACTATACAAAAAACGTCCGAACAAAACCACAAGTGCTACCACTAACAGTTTACAGACATGGTAAACAAAGCATTCGATGAATTGCCCTCCTTTCTGCCTGAGTCTGAAACTCTCCAAATGTCTCAATTCCAAAGATAATCCTGATACATTATCACTTTTGGAAGTGGGTTTCTAGAAAAGAAGTGAATATATTATGTGAAAGTGTGTTCCTAATTAAAACAAAAGCATTGAATGACCCCAATCGGGTCCTAAGGGGCCGACACCAGGTGATAAACTCACTCATCTGTACCCTCCATCTTTTGAGGGAAGTGATAAAAGACTTTCTGTACGCTGTGCTATCTTCTCTCCGTGTCCTCTACCATGTGCTATCTGATGCCGACACAGGACTTTTGTCATGTCAATCGTTCTCAAGGACCCCAAGGCGTCCTGTGACGATGCCTTCAACGGGGTCCTCTTGATGATTGACATGTCACTCCATTTCCTCCTGCGTGGATCAGAGGCTGCCTCACACAGCTCAATAAGACGCAGCTGCTTTGATAGCAGTTCTGTGGCAAGATACATCTCTGGCAGCGGGCATGAGAGAGACTAGGAGGGATGCCAGCAGATAAAAGGGAACTTTTAACAGCCTCTATGTGTTCAGCAGGTTAAAAAGTGTTTGCTATCAGGGCCTTGTCAAACTGTCATCATCACTTTCATTTGAAGACAGCTCTGTATGAAAAAAAAATATCAGAGCTCTATTTCTTCTCTGGTTTTTCTTGTAATCCCAGACTGATGCTAATCTAAAGCGCTGTGAGGATTAAATACATCAGCAGCAGTTTAAAGTCGATATCTTGCACTGACCGCCAGTGTTTCTGAAAGACAACAACGGAGAGCGGTGACAGTTTTCCGTGTTCTCACAGTTGTTCACAAGCATCCCATGAGAGCTGGACAGGCTATAAACTGTGTAATGATCACTGGATGTTGTAGTTCATATTCACACAGGCGGTGTGACAGACAGATGGAGGTTGATTTTGCAGGATGAAACATATGGAGAAAGGGCTGTAAGCAGACAGCTCAGATGGGCTTACAGACTTACACACTATTGACCCAAAGCAGTTCAGACACACACATGATCACACACCTTCATATTGTTCTCTGTTGACGTAGCTAAAGCTGAGGCATACCATGTGGCTCTTATGTTTGGGTGAAGGGGTTTCTCCCTGGGGCTTTTACTCTCTCACTGGACTTAGGCCAACAGAACCAGGTGTGGCCACTTACCAGTGTAAGTGATCCACAGAGAGAGCGATGCATGTAGAGTGCAGAGGTCCGACACACAGCCATTACGGAGCATTAGACCATGAGCTCCTGCAGGATATCACCTGACCTCTTCTGACCTGGACACAGAAACTCTCTTTCCCTTTACATCTTTCTTTCATTTACTTCTTTTTTTAACCTCTCAACTGTTAAGCTCATGAAGGGTTTTAAGGTTGTTGCTCGTTTTTTATACTCAGCTGCTCATTTCACATGCCACGTTGTCCGGTAACATGTGTTTATCCCCTGGCTACATTCTTTTATTCATGCTCTAATAAATGGGCCAACTCTCTCTTTCCTCTAACGAGTGTGCCCCTATCATTTCTCAAGGACACTGAGATGTAGTAAACAAGCAGAAAACTCATCAATTACATCCATAGGGTGGCAGCTGCATGGCGTGGACAAAATCAGATTCCCTGCACAGTCGGTGCGAGGCATTGTGAGCGTACGCTATGTGTGAGTGAAGATTCTGCTCTATTTCTATTGTAGTTCTCCTGTAATGCAACTCACTGTCAGAGTCAGAGTGGCAGCCTGAATTGCTTCAGTCGGATAAACACTCCCAGCATGCACTGCTTTGCCTCAGTCTGCGCAATGCTGCATTGGCAGCCTCCTGGCAGGATTCTGAGGTGTCTCGGTTCAGAAGTAGCGGTGTGTGTGTGTGTGTGTGTGTGTGTGTGTGTGTGTGTGTGTGTGTGTGTGTGTGTGTGTGTGTGTGTGTGTGTGTGTGTGTGTCTGTGTGTGTGTGTGTGTGTGTGTGTGTGTGTGTGTGTGTGTGTGTGTGTGTGTGTGTGTGTGTGTGTGTGTGTTGTGTGTGTGTGTGTGTGTGTGTGTGTGTGTGTGTGTGTGAATGTATGTGTGCAGAATGATGATCCTTACAGACTGGAGATGCTTGAGTCTGCACCAGAATTATATTTGGCACCTGAGCTACAGACTGAATAACAACAATGCTTATAATAGTTTTTACAACTGTGACTTAAAAAAAACAGGTTGGAAAAATTCCACACCCAAAACAGTGGAGATAAAGTACTTGCAAGCATGCATGTGTGGGGTTTAAGCAGTGTTTCTCTCAGGATCCATTACACACACAGAATAAAGGAATGTGTACTATGTGCTGCAATGCAACTCACTGAGGACCACAATCCCAGAACTATGTGGAATGTACCCTCTAACTGCCAGTAACCGAAACCTACACTCGCTCAACAACTGCAGTACACAGTCAGTGGTCGTGTACATGTCACTCCGAATCAAAATCAAGAGCAGACCGAACACAGGTACAGCCAGAGAGAGAGAGAGAGGGAGAGGGAGAGGGAGAGGGAGAGGAGAACTGAACAGTGTTGCTGTCTAAGACTGAAAGAGGGTGTTCACTTCAGGAACATACAGTATGTTAAGACAGCTTCATATTCAAATTCACTCTGTCACAGGATTAAGGAAAAGCGACTGTCCCAGTTTTCATGACAGTTGAAACTGGAAGGGTGTAGCAATGGAAGAAACCATCACATTTTGGAGTGGTTCTTAAAGATAGCTGCATTATGTTTGACTTCCATCAACATAGCAAAAGTTGGAGCTGCATTTATGTGCTGTCAGAGTAACTGGGAAATGAGTTATTTACGGAAACAACTTTCAACTTGTTGTTTAAACGCTCAGAGCAATAAATGCAAAAAACCTTCTTTTTATGTCCATGTTTTTCACGTTGCAACTTAAAGCTCCTGAACAAACCAAAGTCAGAAGAATTTGTTTCCAACTTATAAAATAGGACGATGAGAGGAGCAAGTGAATGCAGCATTGGCCTTGCCTCTCATTCTAGTTTGCAGACCCTGTTACTGATCTTTAGTTTAGCATATACCTTGCTGCCAACTTGCAACTGGAACTACTTTCTAATGATGAAATAAACCTTATCATAACTATTGCATCATCATATTACTATTACAATAATACTTGAAATTAGCAATTTAGAACATACTCTTGCCAGGAAAATTGATAATATAAACAATTCAAGTGTAAGGCACTTCTCCAGAGGAAGCCACTTGTGCAGAATACCTTATTTTATATATTTTTTTTACATATCAAGAATTTAGCAGACACCATAAAAATGGGAGACTGTAAAAGACCATACACTTCTTAAAGGGAGACATGTTTGAAAATGCTAATTTCTTTTTAAATCTCCAAATAATTGTATCCCTCTATATCAATTTTCATGTTAAAGTATGCAAACTGTAACGCATACTGGATAAACCATTTAGAATCTGTGTTATTATAACCTGTTGAAGCAAAAAGTGTGCTCCCAACATCATCTGCAGCAAAGACACGCTGCGCAAATCAGATTCCTATCACACACAGAGTTGCACAGAGGTTAGATGCATTTAGAGCTCCTTTACATCTACAAGGGCGAGAAGGCAGAGCCCCGTGTCTGCGGGGGTCCATCCTGAGGTCAATACTACAACACTGTAAACTAATGATCCAGCAAATTCCCTCAGTCCTGCTCTCTCTCCTCCTCCTCCTCCTTCTTCTTTCCCTGAATCTGTTGTTGCCCTCCGTCTCTCCCACTCGCTGATCCCCCGCTGCGCTGCAGAAATGAAAAACAACTGAAGCCTCGGCTGCACTGGGCCTGCTCTACTTCTCTGATACACACTGATAAACAAGGCTACTTGTTAAGAGACTAATGAAACTCTGCCTCGTCTTATTTGTTCCTTTCACAGCCTTTTCATCTGGTGTTTTCTTGTCACCCAGTCCTTTCTTTTGTTGTGGCCATGGCATTGACGCCCTATGGAACATCGACTCCCGCCTGGAAATGTAAACACAGATAACGAAATGATCTGCAACAACAAGGAAGTCTAAACTAAATGTGATGCCAGGCAGTGAGATATGAAAGAAGGAAGTTTAGTGACTGCAGGAAATATGTAGCCTGTATTGTTCTCAAAGACTTAATGACCAAAATAATCAGAAGATATTACAGCACAAGGTTAATTTACAATAAACAAACCGTGGCTGAAATGTTAAGACTCATAACACAAATGTATTTCATTCCCACAAAGCCATGGGTCCACTAATGTTGAACTTAACAGAAAGTATGTCTTTGCCGATAAAATGTAATGTCTGTTGCATCTATGAACACAGTTTATATGTTTTCTTTAAGAGGCAGCAGGTTTTTCAGCATGTCTGAAAATATGAAGCTAAGTCTCTTCATCATAGGTGAACTGAGCTGCTTTGGCTAACTGTCAAGGGATTCCTGAGTAACACTTTAAACAGAATAATAAGTATATGTACTGCATATTTCATACAGTACATGCTTACATGCACACAAATATGTGCTTACATAT